>NW_025814856.1:133661897-133769397 GCF_022079265.1 Lynx rufus | reverse complement strand
ATCTGAAGCAGGCTCCAGGCTCGGAACTATCTGCACAGAGCCGGATGTGGGGCTCAAACCCATGAGCTGTGAGATCATGACCCGAGCCAAAGTCGGAACACCCAGGTGCCCCATACCACAGTATTCTTAAGTTACCTGTCCCAGAAAGATTCTGTAATGATATCCAAAAGATGTTGCTAATCAAAATAAATTAGCATCTCTAAAATGTGTGACCAAAGCAAATTCTTCTATTGGTGTATCTCCTAGAACAGTTGTTCTATTAGCTATGGAAATAGTGTAAGGGCTTCACACACAAAGCCAGACACCCACACTTTCAGCTTAACGTGCAAAAGAGACAACTGTTTGGAATGCAATTAACAAACAATATGAGCTATCAAAGAAAAACCTCCAAAAGATGTATCAAAAAACAAACTGAAAAGTTAAAAGAAAAGCTCATGTTTTATACTCATAATTTCGAATTGTAGGTGGGAGAGTTATGCCGAGAATTCACCTTCAAAACAATCTTGCTCCTTGGTTAATACAGCACAGCCCTATTTCTCTCCTATCTAAAACATTTCCTTCTAACTTTTATTTAAGACATACGAGAGCACAAGGTAGATATCAAATCCGATTATTATGAAATACAATTTTTTTATGAAAGCAAAGGAATTTCACCCATGAATAGCTTAAACCTGACATACTCTATACCATTTAGGTTAGATTATAAAACTACCCTGAGTTCTATTTATATCTTATACCTCTATTTAATTTTACATTTCGAGATATCATACTGTTGTAAATTATGTTGGACAGAGTACTATTTTTTTCCATAGTTGCACCTATTTTGTTTAATAACTGACTTTCCCTAAGATTATAAAGCTGTGTTTAAGATATAGTTTTGCTCATCTTGTCTCAATAGACTTCCACGATTACTTTTTACCAACTAGTCTTGTTGAAAGGTTTCTAGCATTATAGGTAATGTAAAGTCCATTAGGTCAGGCTCTTCATAGCATGACATGCAGTAAATTACAAGTGCTTCAAGCAGCTCAGTGAATTACAGTTCATCACTTTGAAAGGTTTCCCACTACAAGACCACAGATATCAGATCTGGCAGTTAGGATCCAATTAACACTTTGGTCAGAATAATCAGATTGCATGTGTAAGACTTGTATAATTCGTTTATTGCTTCCATGCATCTTCTGTCTGTAGGTAAATTTGTTGCTGTTATTTCAAAGCTTGGAATCAGTATTTCACTTGCCTTTAGGTTATATTTCAAGTTATTTTGCAGTGCAGTGATGAACTCTCCTTGTTTCAGCAATTTAGATCACTTGTCCTGTAGATATTACAGCTTGAGAAATGGTTTGTTTCTGGTAGTTTTGTTTTGTGCTCTTACCATGTCATTATATGTCTAGAAAAAAATTGCTAGCAATTTTTACTAAGCACGTTTTATTTAGTGTATCAGAGACCGTTTTCTCCAACGTGATCACTGTGAATCTTGCATAACAACCCTATACACCATAAATGACATATGCAATGACATTTACATGTGTACTGTCATGCAAAACTATTTCCTGCTACACTGAATATAATACTATGACTGAATGAAAAACATTCTGATTTGGTGATATCATTTTTCTAGCCATGGTCAGTTATTTAGAAGAGGTCCTTTAGGGAAAGACTAATAAGGAGAGAATATTATTCTCATATTTGGTACTTTTGGCCAGTACTTTGATAGCTAGTTTAGTCACACTTTCAAACATTATAGCTAAGTGGATAGAAATCTGGAAAGAATAATTTCACCCAGAGGATGATACAATTTCTTAAAAAAAAATTGGATATACAAATTCCACTACTGCAATTTTTAAACCACAATGGCTTAATAAATTTTCATAAATAAAAAAAACCTAATAACATTTCTTGAAATAGCATCATATTCAATTCTCAGTGAAGCTTATTTGTTATAAATTACTGTTTCCTTATTCTCTTTTATATTATACCTAATGCAGATTTAAGTTCCTAGATTCAGAACACACGTTTCAAATCCAATATAAACTGTTGCAGTGCCATGAAAACACAGTTAAAGACACTGTACTTTTAGAAGATGTATTAAAAATCATTACTCTTTATCGATGAGATCTAAGTGATAATACTGGACCTACTGATTGAAGATATGCCCCTCGTTTGGTTTTTCACAGATAGCTCTTTAACGATTAGTGAATATAATACAAGCAGTCTTTGCAGTTTCTTTTGACAGGTGGCCCTTTCTTTTTTCATACCATTATACCACACCAGAGGGCAATCAGATCATGAAAATACAAATATGTCTTCTCATGAATGACGACGAAAACAATACTAATGAAGATGGAAATAACAACAAAAAGCCTGGTTGCAGTGTCAGACTTTGAACCCAGAAAAATTAAAGTTGAATAGTGGGCCTCTCATGTGTTTGCTTTGTCCTTTTGGTCAAGCTATCTAATGTCTCTGAGACACTATCCTCTGTCAGTAAAGTATAGGTAAGAAGATCCATTTCACTGGGTTATTCTGAGGATTCATTGCGATAATACATGTACATATATAACACACAGTAACCACTCAAATGACCTTCTTTCCCTTCTTCCCTCTTTACCCAGATCAACTCCTTCTGAGACTTAATAATACATAATAGTTTGCCTCAGTTTATTACAAGTGGAATGCTAAGAGAGGCTGTCTCACCTGTATTCTCTACTCAGACTTAATATCTAAAACCATTAAAAAGTTGGGATCTCACAATTTACACTGAATTCTAAAGGGTTTACATCAGAAAGGAAAAAGAAAAAAAAAGTGGTACATAGAATCTGTTAACAGTGTTCCATGCATACATTTATGCATTTTACTATTTATTTAAAAACATTATTCCGATACAAAGTATATGCCAAATAAAAGGTTTTGGTTTTGTTTCTTGTGCAGTAGGAAAGCTTCATCTGAGCAAGCATGTCTCTAACCCCAACCGGGCCTCACAGTCCCCTAGGCCCAATAGGGCTACGATGCAACGGGTTTTACTGGTACCCATTGTTTGGTTTCTACATGTTTCAGTTTTAACTCCTGTTCACAAGATTTTTTGTGTCTTAGTTTCCATTCTTTGTTTCTTGCTTTGTCTGTACTAGTAATCCAGGCTTTGTTTTGTTTTATTTTGGTATCTAAGTTTTATCTCTGTCCAACTCTGGCTCTAGGTTCTTACCAGTTTCAACTTGCTAGGTAACTTCTTGAAGAACAAACCCTCCCATAGTCATTTATTCCAACCAAAGTTTGCTAACTTCTGGTGGTGGAGGGGAAGATAAATAACTGCATAATTAGAGTTCAGTCCTGCAAGGGTTATGCCAGATGGATGCAAGGGAGAAACAGGATGGGTATTAGCATGGCATAATGAGAAAGGGCTTTCAAAGAGGAGGCAATGCTTAAATTGAGTTGTAATGAATGAACAGGAATGAAGAATGTGAAAGGCTTCTCCAGGCAGAAGTGAGGCATTAGTAAAAGCAAGATTTTTTGGGGCAATGGCAACTCATTCCTTGTGACTGGGGTCTGAGTATGGGGTACATATAGCACAGGGAGGTAAGAGCCAGGCTGTGAGAGGTCCATGGCTACTAGATTCAGAAGTTAAACATTTCTTCTCTAACAGCTGCCTGAGTAGAGGGTAAAGAAACGTGGCCATCCTGCAGGATTGAAGAAAAATGATATGAACAGATTTAAATTTTAGCAATATCCATGGCAACAACGTTAGTTAGGAGGTTGTTACAGACAGTTTAGACTACTTGAGTAGAATGGAGAGGAAGAGAAGTTGCGAGGTGTTAAGGAATTTGAACATACAGGATTTTTTTAAAGTTTTTAATTCCAGTTAGTTAACATACAGTGTAATATTACATTCTGGTTTATAAGTGATCCCATACTTCCAAACAACACCCGGTGCTCATCAAAAGTGCACTCCTCAGTCTCCATCACCGATTTCTCCGATTTCATCCATACCCCCACCCACCTTCCTAGCCCTAAAGTTATCCCTCTGGCGAGGTCTCTGAACTGCATGATCACAGGCATACACCCTCATACTGTCCCTAACTCTAACCTTTATTCTGGCCCTAAACCGAACCCTAATCCTACATGTGGTGTATATATATATATATATATATATATATATATATATATACATATACATATGTGGTGTGTGTGTGTGTGTATGTGTGTGTGTGTATAATATTATATGGTTGATAATAATATTATTATATTATATATATAATATAATATATATTATTATATAACAATATTATATATAATATATGTATGTGTATACAATATATTATTATAATTATTAATTATATTATTGATATTAATTATGAATAATTATAATAATATATAATACATATATAATATATATTATATATGTCATATATATAATATGGAATATTACTGAGCCATAAAGAAGAATGAAATCTTGCCATTTGCAACAACATGGGTGAAGCTACAGAATATTATGCTCAGAGAAATAAGTCAGAGAAAGACAAATATCATATGAACATACAGGATTTGATTGATTATATGTAGAAAATGTGAAAGAAGAGAAGTCATTTAGATGATTCAAGGGAATCTGAGCAGAGGATGGCCTTATTTATTAAGGTAAAGAACACAGGAAGATTAGTTTTGAGTGGAAAAGTGATGAATTAAATGTTGAGCATGGTGAATTTAAGGAACCTGTGATATCTCTTAGTAGAAATTTCCACTAGGATGCTCTTTATGTGGTTCTTGAACCAGACAGTAATGGTCTCAGGTTTAGATTTGGGAGCCATTAGCAAGTCAATGGTAGTTGAAGTAATAGTGTAGGTGAAGTTACCCATAAACCTGGTGAGGTTTGTAGAATGAGAAGAGCAGAGGGCTGAGGACAGAATTCTGAGAGTTGATTTCCTAAGCAAATATTTATTGAATACACATAAATGTTAAAGTCACTGTGCTAGATGTTGAGGACATAATGGTGAACCAGTGAAATTGATATCCTCTTTACTTCCTCCCTTTCTCTTTCCTTTCTTCTTTCTTCTCTCCTTTTCTTCCTCTTGTCCTTCCATCAATAAATGTTTATTAGTCACCTACATAATGCCAGATACATATACTAAGTTCTAGTGGTACTACAGAAACAAGACGTAAAAGGTCTTCATTCTTACAAAGTTTATATTCTAATGGAGAAGGCATAAATTAGATCATTAAACTGGTGAAATAAATAAAATAATTATAAACTTTGATATATTCTAGTAGGAAATAAATAAGGTGTCAGACACAGAATATTAAGGAAGATTATCTTAGATAGTATGGTTAAGGAAGGTCTTTCTGAGAGGTAGCATCTAAGCTAAGACCTGAAGAATGAAAAGGGGCCATGTATTGATAGGATCAAAGAGGGCTCATACTAAAGTAGAAAAAGCTCATACAAACTTGACCTTGACTTGATCTTGACCTGGAACAAGGGAATGAGGTGGAGATGAGGTAAATGAACTTAGCAGGGGCCCAATAGAGCCCTTGTTTACATCCTAATAGAGGAAATAGGCAGAAAATCATTAATTATGCAACTAAATGGTAATGATAGAAAGTGATCTAAAAGGGAACAAACATCAGAGGAGCACTGCCATTTGAAGGCAAAGAGAAATCAGTGCCTGGGAAGGATACTGAAAAGGACCAGCTTGAGAAGTCTGGTTGGAAACCAGGAGAATGGTACCATAAAATCTGAGAAAAGAGTGTCTGAAGAAAGTGATCATGATAAATAAAATCAGATGAAGCAAAAAGATTAAGATAATGATAAGATAATGCTCTGTGTCTTGGTCAATTTGGACCAAGACTAAATGGGCTAAAATAACCTCACGGTGGTGGTGGGTGGGTGGGAGGTTGGTCAGAAGTCAGATTGTGGAAACAAGAGGGATAAATAGGTAGCAATAGATTTGAGATAGACCATTCTTTTAATTACATAGGTTATGATGAGACTGAGTGGTAGAATTGCCAGACTAAAAGAGTAAGTGGATTGTATGGAGGCTTACTTGTTTAAGAGAGAAGATCTGGGGCATGTTTATGTACTGAGTAAATAAATTAGTTGTAAGAGAAGTGTTTTGGGAAAGTGAGTAAAAGGCAGAGCAAAGTCCTTTGGCAGAGAAGAAGGAGATGATGCCTAAAGCAACAAGTGGTTCATCAACAAAATAAAAAGCCAACCTATGGAATGGGAGAAAATATTTGTGAACAACATATCCGGTAAGGGGTTAACATCTTAAATATACAAGGAACTTATATGATACAATAGCAAAAAAAAAAAAAAAAAAATCAATTAAAAACTGGGCTAAAGGTCAGAACAGATACTTTTCCAAAGTAGATATATAAGTGTATTAATGGCCAACAAGTGCATGAAAAGATGTTCAACATCACTAATATTCAGGGAAATGCAAATGCAAACCACAGTAAGTGATCACCTCACACCTGTTAGGATGTTATAATAAAAAAGATAAGAGATAACAAATGCTAGTGAGGATGTGGAGATAAGGGAACCCTCATACACTGTTGGAGGGAATGTAAACTGGTACAGCCAGTAAGGAAAAGAGCATGGAGGTACTTCAAGAAATTAAAAATAGGATACCATTTGATCCAGAAATTCCATTTCCAGGTTTGGATCTGAAGGAAATGTAATCAGTATTTCAAAGACATATTTGCACCCCCACATTCACTACAGCATTACTCACAATAGCCAAGATATGGAAGCCACCTAAGTGTCTTGTCTAAAGACAAATGGATACAGAAAATGTAGTATATGCATACAATGGTACATTATTTAGCCATAAAAAAGAAGAAATCCTATCATCTGGGCCACCATGGATAAAACTAGAGGCATTATGCTAAATGAAATAAGCCAGAGAGAGAAACACAAATACTATATGTTATCATGTATGTGTGGAAAGTAAAAAAAAAAAAAAAAAAGTCAAATTCATAGAAACAGAGAAGAGAAAAGTAGTTGTCGGGCTGGTTGGTAAAACGGTGCAAACTTTCAGTTTTATGATGAATAAGGTCTGAGGATCTAATATACAACATGTTGATAACATTGTGTTGTGTATAATCAAAATTTGTTAAGAGAATAGAATGGAAGTGTCTTCACACACACAAAAAGGCAACTATGTGAAGTAATGGGTGTGTTAATTAATTTGACAGGAGTCATCTTCTCACAATGTGTATGTATATCAAATATCAAATCATCGTTTTGTACACTTTAAATATCTTACAATTTCATTTGTCAATTTTACTTTAAAGCTGGGGAAGAAAAGCAGCAGGATGATAAATATTCCTCCACATTATTACTTTAGTTTATTTTTGATGATGATGATCAGGTCTTCTGAGGCAATGCTTTGTGCCTATATAAAAATGCTTGCTACCTCACAGCTTACATTAGGATAAATTCCAGTAGATGAAAGATTTAAATGTAAACAATAAAAACATAAAAATTCTAGGTAAAATACATACAATAACTGTTTTATAATGTTGGAGGAGGAAAGGTCTACGAACAATGGCATAAAGCTCAGAACCCAGAAAAGAAAATATCAATAGATCAACTGCATCAAAAAAAAAAAAAATCTGCCCAGTAAAAACCAAAGGCAAAGTTAAAAGTAAATGATAAATGGGATACTAATTGCACTCAGAATTTTCCTAATATATGAAAAGCTCCTATAGATCAACAAGAAACAGACTAACAATCCAACAGAAAACATGGGCAGAATAGTTTGCAGAAAGAGGCATTTTCTTCCCGTTAGAAGCCTAACGGGTTGGGAAAGTTCTTATTGTTAAATATAATATTGTGTTGGTCAAGTTGTAGAAAACATACAGTAAGTTATGGAAATACAAAATGGCAACAGATCCATAAGTAGCGTTTAGGTAATATCTATCAAAATTACAAATAAACATATTCTTTAACCCAGAAGTTCAGTTCTGAATACTTATCCTCAATTATACTCATGCATATGTCAAATGACACATGTTCAGAGCTATTCATTGATGCATTTTTGTCAGCAATGACAAATCAGAAACATCCCAGGTGGTAATCAATAGGAAACTGGTTAACTGACATCATCCTTCAATGGAATACTTTCTAGTCATAGAAATGAATGAGGAAGCTCTTTGTGGGTTGCTAAAGCAATGACTTCCAAAATATATTTCTCAGTGCAAAAAGCAAGATGCAAAATTGTGCACAGAATGCTGCCATTTGTGTAAAATAACCACAGTGCTTGAATATGCACAAAGTATTTCTAGAAGGTATCCAAAAAACTGATGATATTGGTAATCTCTGGGGAAGGGAACTGTCTATGGGAAGGGGTAGAAGAAATACTTTTTGCTTCTTATGCCTTTTGAATTTTAAAATATGTAAATATATTAATTCAAACACTAAATAACAATTTTTAAAACACAGTTATAGAACACATTAGGATTATAAATAATTCACAGCTTTTTAAAAGAAATATTTTCCAAGAATAGTGCTTGTAAGAGTCAATCAAGTGCAAAATGCATGATAGTAAATACTTCCCACTACTTTAAATTATTATAAAAAAAATCCTCTGAGCAAAACCACTGACATAATAAAGTAACTTAGCGGTGACCCTAGTACCACGGTAATGTCTAAAATATTTTGTCAGGCTAGTGAGGGTTTCCAGCAGAATATATAGAAAAATGTTGCAGAACAGTTTTAATAAGCAAGAATTCTGATTTAAAATAAACAGGTGAGAGGAAAATTAGATAAAATGTATCAGATCTCTCCAGGAACACCATGGGAATATAATTTACATCAGCAAGGTACTTTTCATCTGTGGATATCAAAGGCATGATAAATGCTATTATTTTATACAATTGACAAAACCTGAAAGTGGTAGACAATTACTAATCCTTTGGTTATAGGAATATCAAAAATGCCAAAGTGTGTATCAAGCCCTGTATTCTGTCACTTAACAGTAACACTATTTCAGAGTCAGGCTTCCTAACGTTCCATCATATTTCTCTCAAAAGACTAGGACAGCACCTTCAACACTCTTAACCTTCTCTTGAACACTGTTTCTGAGTTTACTAACCGGGGATTAATCCAAACCCTCCTGCAACTCATTAATTCACTCATTCACTCCCTGAGAAAAGGCAATAGTTGTTGCCAGCAAGTGCTTCCTGAAGCCTCTGAGGCTACGATTGTCTGACCATAACTTCCTGATCCTAGACATGCCTCTACAGCAGATGATGTGAAAGAATAAGTCCTGTGTTAGAAACATCAGGAGAAATGAAGGGTAAGAGAATACTAGCTATTCTTCCCAATAGGGAAGCGAGTTTCCAGATCCTTCTCTTGTCTCTGGAACCTGTGAATGAAATCTAGGATATGAGACCCTCAGTTCCTAAGACAGGCTCTTTTCACTTTTGCCATGTGGCACTAAGAGGAAAGAAACATGCTGGTTATCTGCCCCGTCTCCAGGCATTTTTTAAGCTCTGCTATAGTGTTTTTTCATATGATTAATTTTATAGAGTCCCTAAAAAGTAGCTTTGAACTTTTTCATAATGAATCTAAAATTGCTCTTTCACTCTCTTTCTATTCTCAACCCCCTTCTCCTTTTCGCTCCTCACCCCCTCACCTACCTCACGGTCTCACTTCCTCCCTCTCCCACTTTCTTTTTTTTTTTCAACGTTTTTTTTTTTTTTTTTTTTTTTATTTTGGGACAGAGAGAGACAGAGCATGAACGGGGGAGGGGCAGAGAGAGAGGGAGACACAGAATCGGAAACAGGCTCCAGGCTCTGAGCCATCAGCCCAGAGCCTGACGCGGGGCTCGAACTCACGGACCGCGAGATCGTGACCTGGCTGAAGTCGGACGCTTAACCGACTGCGCCACCCAGGCGCCCCCTCTCCCACTTTCTTATCTATTGTTTATCTGTATACTTCTACCCATGAAGGCAGTGTGATGTGTTTACACTGAGACCATCTGGTAGCCATCCTTATCACGATGTTAGACCAAGAATCTCTAAGGATGTAATTGTCACAGTTTGGTTACTGCCGAGGCACCACCGGTAAAGATGTTTTCCTTCGGAAAGAACAGAAAAGAAATTGCAATTGTGACTAAATACCAGGTTTAGGTTGGGTGGGGTGGATGCACAGAAAAACTTCCTGCAGACCTTTTAAGCAGTGAAAAAGTATTCAACATGGATCTAGGTCCTGTGAATTTAGCTATAAATGCATTCTGCTTCAGGTTATTTCCTCCTAAGCTTTGCAAGGAAGCTACACCATCGTGTTAAATGTTGTGTACTCAGGGTTTAATGTGGTATTTGGCACAAAATAGATGCAATCAAAAAATATTTTGAAGAACAACTTAATGGGGAATGCTTCTCCACACATCAGCTGTATGTTTCCTCTGAGTGGTGGTGTAGGATGTGGTGTTTAGGAAATAGGAAAATCCTTTAGAGATGTCTCTGAGGGCATCAAAAGTACAACATAATACTTTCCTTATGTTTTTTTTTTCAATACAATAGCCCTTAAATACTAAAGAGAAAATGAACAGAGTTGAGATTTTATTAAAATTTTTGAAATTGTTCAAAAATTGGGTGCCTCAGTAAAAATTCCTGTTTCCAAATAGGAAAGAAAAAAAGAATCAGAAAAAAACGTATTTCGTATGTTTTCAATAATGCAAATAGGGTTTACATACATGTTTCTTTTGGCATATCCACAAAGAATCACAGAACAAGATAACTCCACTGGCTTTTTTATTACTCTTGACTAACTCACTATCGATGTCCAAAGATACCAAGTGACATATTTCTCATGCTTTAACCACAGACTATTACACAGTTTATTTCAAATTCTTTCTCTTCACAGAAACCTCAGCATTGAAATAATAATAGTATGAGAAGAAACAAAAAAAGCTAAGTGTTATTAGACATCTTTCATTTTCAATGAATCAGTTCACATTGGGAAACCTCTGATTTCTATAATTATTGTTCTGTCCTCTGTGCTGTAACATATAAAAATACTTACTATGCCACTTTTAAATTCATCTGTTTAAATATGTCTCTCCTTACACAGTAATGTTCCTTAGGACATAAAATATGCCTTATTCACTTAGGTATACATGACCTCTACCATGATTCTGGTATATAATAAGTCTCAATAAATGTTTATTGACTAAATTATACCATAGATAAATGTAGGAAAAAATACAAAATTCATCTATCGTTAGAAGTGTTTCTTTTACGATCATATATGTAATGTATCCTCAAAGTCAAAATTTAAATACTAAAATATGGGGGCACCTCGCTGGTTCAGTTGGTAAAGGATGTGACTCTTGATCTCAGGGCTGTGAGTTTGAGCTCCACATTGGGTGTAGAGACTACTTACAAATACATTTTTTTTTAATTAAAAAAAGGAAAATTTGAAACATGAAAAAAAATCACCTATAATTTCATTATCTTAGGTATATTATTATCTTCATTACCATCAAGAGTTGGTATATTTTTGATATTTATAATACCCATTTTTAACATGAAGTTTATTTTCTTTTGTTTAAAAAGTAATACGCACTCATTAGCATTCATTTAAAAAAGATAAAACATAGAAAAAATTCTTTTGTAGATATAGGTAGTCTTTGCTTATTATGCAAACAATTTAGTTGCAATGGTGTAATTAAATAACCATGTCCCCCAGCAGCATGGTTCAGATTTAGTTACCACAGCATATGAACTATGAATAACTACATAAAGTATACACTTCACTGCTAGATGTTCCATCTGTAAGTTACTATATAAGTAGTGCATATATACATCATGATCCACAGCAGAAGTTGATTCATACTCAGCCCTCCTGGCCCACAGAAACAGTGACATGAAAAATATATGTTGTTATAACTTGCTAAGTTTTGGAAACTTGTTAGACAATGCTATAAAAGTAACACACGATGCATAAAATTTTTGATTCACAGACTTTTTTTGTTCTTCAATATTCTGTGGATATGGTTCCAGTGTATTCAGGCATTTGTATTAAAGGGAAAAAAAAAAAAAAAACCAAACCCTGAAGTCGGTTCATTTTACCCACTGATTTGTAGGGAACCTTTTTCCCTCTCACTGAATAATTATAAAATTACTTCCTTTGTGCTTATTTTACAAGAATTTTGCCAATATCAAGGTATAAATTTCTCTCCTTCTTTCCCTCTCTCCATGTCTCATTTGTTCTGAAGTATAATTTCTTGGGTTTTATGTTACATCCTTGTTTCTATTTCAAATATTCTGATCTCCTCCCACTCAAGAAATGTTTATATTCAGAAACTCCCATTATTTTTATGTTCAAACACCATTCTCTGCCCTATTACTGCCTCACATTTTAGCACTGCCTCTGTACCTTTCTCATATTGTGGAGAATAAAATTTTCTCCCCCGTATTAGGTATTTCAGAGTGTCGGCACTACTTTTAACTACTATATCTCTAATGCAAAATTTAATTCTGATACTGCATTTTGATTTCTCTGAAATCTTTATTCCATCATATTCTTTTTTGAAAATTTTTTTAGGGGCGCCTGGGTGGCTAAGTCGGTTGAGCGTCCGACTTCGGCTCAGGTCACGATCTCGCAGTTTCTGAGTTCAAGCCCCGCGTCGGGCTCTGTGCTGATGAGCCTGGAGCCTGCTTCGGATTCTGTGTCTCCCTCTCTCTGTCCTCCCACCCATGCTCTCTCTCTCTCTCTCAAAAACAAATAAACATTAAAAAAAAAACTTAAAAAAATTTTTAAATGTTTTTATTTTTGAGACAGAGAGAGAGAGCAGGGGAGGAGCAGAGAGGGAGACACAGAATCTGAAGCAGGCTCGAGGCTCTGAGCTGAGCTTTCAGCACAGAGCCCAATGCGGGGCTTGAACCCACGGACTGCAAGATCATGACCTGAGGTGAAGTTGGATGCTTAACTGACTAAGCCACCCAGGCACCTCTTTTCCATCATATTCTTATCTCACTGTCTCCAAACTTATACCATTGTCTTTTACCTCAACCTGTTCTGAACTTAGAGCTTTCTCTTTCATAAAACCCAAGTTTTTCTGAATTCTACTGAAGATGCCAAACATTTTTACATTTTTTTCTTACAGATGATGTAGTAAAGTGTTCTGTGATGCATTCTTCTCCTCAGTTAGTAGAAAAGATTTCTTTTCTTCTCTGTTTTTCCTCCTTCTCCTTCTTAAGTAGTGATCTAGCTAGCCTTGCACCTGTCAACAGATCAGTTTGGTAGATTACAGTTTATTTACCAGAGTCTCTATCCACACCTATAAGGTTGAATCTTCTCTGTTCTGCATCCACGGCTTTATTAAAATAAACAGACACTAGCCCAGTCGTCAGCAGGGTTTCATCTAGTGTAGCTCTAGTGGATCCAGGTAGAATTCTTGCTCTTCTGACGTGTTCACGCAATAACAGACTAGTGTTGGAGGGGTAGGCCCTAGAGTCAGCTGGGTTGGATGAATGACCTGAGTTAAGTCTCACTAGCAATGCTAATGTGGCCAAGTCATTTAAACTCTCTCTGCTTCAAGTCCGTAGAATTAAAAATGGAAATAATAATACACAAATCCCACTAATTGTCAGCTTTATTTCTTCAACGTTTTTATTTATTTTTGGGACAGAGAGAGACAGAGCATGAACGGGGGAGGGGCAGAGAGAGAGGGAGACACAGAATCGGAAACAGGCTCCAGGCTCTGAGCCATCAGCCCAGAGCCTGACGCGGGGCTCGAACTCACGGACCGTGAGATCGTGACCTGGCTGAAGTCGGACGCTTAACCGACTGCGCCACCCAGGCGCCCCACTAATTGTCAGCTTTAAATGAGACAATGCATATAAAGGGCTTAACAGGGTATTCGGCACTTTGTAAGCACTCAGTGTTAGCCTTCCTCTAATTTGATCATTATCATACAGAAAACCCAATCCCTGTAAATATACTGTTACCAAGGTTCTTTGTTCACTCCAACCTCCATGTCTTTATTTGGAAGGATGGCCCTTCCTGAATACAATGCATTATGCTACCACAGGCTCCCTCTCTACAGCACCCTGCTCATTTTCCTAATCGGGCTGCTGTTTCTGACTGCATGTACAGGGCGGGAACAAGGAGAAGGCAAAGGGAATAGCACTCAGGTTGCTTCAAAAATTAGCCACATGCAGTTAATGAGATGAGTCAGTTTTCTGATTGCTGCAGACCCCATGGTTCAGGATAGACAGTGGCAGAAGGGTAGCTCAGGTAGGCCTCCAATTTCACAAAATGTTTGAAGTTTTCACAGGTCTTCAAAACAGTGGAAATTTCTTGAAAAATTCTAGGCATGGCCTGACAGCTAATTGGCTTTGGCAAAATTATCTTTTGGCCTAGAAGGCACACACACCTATTTTCTCTGAGTTTAAGATCTGAAAATAAAACCGTCAGTTGTACATGTCCAGATAACCAGACATGGCCCAAACCCCAAGTTCAATCCTGAAACCGCAAAGCTGCTTCTCCTACTGTGGATCTTGTCTCAATGAATAACAGTATTCCTTTCTCAGTCAGCCAAACTCACTACTCCAAGGTAATTTCTACTCCTTCCTCCACCTCCATTCAGTTTCAATCAGTCAGTAACAACTGCCCAAGCATTTCTACAATGCCTCTCTGGTCTGCTTCTTTCTTTTCCATCCACACTTCCTCAAGACTTCATTCCATCCTTCACTGTTTTCATGTGGACTCTTGTTCCCATCTCTGCAGTGGCCTCCAGGCCTTTAAAGCCCTCCGTCTATAATCAGTACTCTTTATTGTTGCCAAACTTACCTTCCCCAAATACAAATCTCATCATGTCGAACATGAACAAGGCTTCCCAAAATTATAGGAAAGAGTTTATTTCCTTACTTGCAATCCAAGGCCTATCACCACTAAATCCCACTTCCTTTCCAGGTTTATCTCTTCAGAGACCTCTGCAGGGCAAACCTTAGAACCAGTGGACCACCTAACCATGCTCTGAGCACATGGGGCAATTTTGCTTTCTGAGAGTTTAGATTTTCATCTCTGTCAGCCTGGAATGCACTGTGTTGGCAAACACCTCAATCTACTGACGGCTTCCTCACGTTCAAGGCCACCTCTACGAAATGATACCCAGGATGTTCGGATTAGCAATAAATCATTTCTTTTCTAGGTATTCACTTTAATTTGCTTATTCTATTCTATTTATTTCATTGTACTTAGACTAGGGAAATGATTTGCTTCATTTACTCTGATCTATAATCCAGCAAAATGTTTTAATACATGATAGTGGTTCAAAAAAATTTCCCTGAAGTTATTAGGGTTAAAACTGAGACACGGAAACTGAAAAAAAAAACAAACAAACATGAAAGAGAAAGCTATGTTTGTTTGTTTTTCTTTGCTTCTTTTCCTGCTTCTGTTCTTGCCAGGACCTGTATCCCTACCCTATACATGCCTTACTGCACGTAAGGGAGGAGTTAATGGTTTCTTTTCAGTTATCTAGCACAATAGATAATATCTAAGGAATGACCAGGGGAAGCCATCATGGGCATATTCCAGACCACTGGCACTAGAAATCTCGATGCCAAGACCCCGTGATTCCAGGGAAAAAGTGACTAATGATGGATACCTGGACCCTGTTCTTGTTCTGACCAGTTCCTGGATGCCTGAGAGAGCACGTGCACCAGACCACAATTCTCAACAAAAACCCCAGCCCCCAAGAAAAAACGAGACTTTTGCTCTTTTCCTTTCTGAGTCACCCAGATACTGTGTATCTGCTCTCTCTACATTACATCTTCAATAAACTCTGCTTTCACCTTCTCCCAGCTCATCTTTTCTTTTCACCCTGTGTGAAGTCAAGGACCCTCTTGGCTGATCCTGTAGGACCCCCTCCGGGGGGGAGGGGGTTTATTTTCCTTACTTGCAATCCAAGGCTTATCACCACCTAAGTCCCACTTCCTTTCCAGGTTTATCTCTTCAGAATAAACCCTCTAGGTCCTCGAACCTGGCCTACCTGCATCAAAACCTCTAATATGTGAATACTGCTTTATTATAATTATATTATAATAAGCATTAAAATGCTCACATTTCATACAGAAATGACAATGAATAAGCCTATAACCTCTACTTTTGGCATCCTCCAGTATTTTAGGGTCAGTTAATCTGCTATGAAGATATAATAGCAAGATAAAATATGTAAATATAAGTTTCCAGTGCATAGATTGCCCTCCTGCATAGTAATTGTACTTAATTTAACCCTGTATTCTTGAAAAGTACAACTCTGAGTTGAATCATATTATGGGTTTGTTAAGACTATCTGTATAGCATTTTAAAATTTACAAAGTATTTTCACATTTCTTACATAGTTAGGTCATTTGTTAGATAACATACTTCTTATTATCCATTTTTATAGGCTCGGACAAACTAAGAAGTAAGATAATAAATAAGAGAAATAATAGGACACCTGAACTATTTGTTTCCCCCCAAATCCAAGGTGGTGTTCACCACCTTAGCTATGGTTGAATTTTGTTGAATCTTCAGTGTTCCTAAGAGCCCCATTCTCTGAGTATCAGGATTTATGGGAGTCTTTATTAAAGACCTAAGCAGGCCTGGCTACCCATTGGGGTAACCAGAGAATTTACTGGGATATGTGCAAGAGTAAAAAGAAGCAATATTAATAATTACCAGAAGAGGCCAATATAAACCAGGATTGTCTTGGGCAAACCGAGAAGTGCAATCTATGTACTGACCTTAAAAACTGAGAGAACCATATTTTCTCTCCTGTAAAACCAAAGCATAGAAAGTTATCCATGAATTTTCTATCCTGAAATATTTCTTAGTCTCTGTTAGAAAACTGCATTTTATAGCAATGGCATTTTAAAAATAAAATTTACTTAAGAGACCTTAAGACACATTCAGTTTGAAATAAACTATAAAAATGTTTATTTGCTAGTTTTGGCTGGAAAACTTGCTCCTCCTCCTAAAACAAACATAAATAAACAAACAAACACATCAGAAACCATTCTGAGAAGAAAACCCTTAGGCATACTTATTCTGTACTTAATGTTGCAAATGGTCATATAGTTGATGCCAGACAGTATGTTGAAAGCATCCTTGAATCTCTGGAATTACCAAAGTTTCCCTTTCTCTCTCTGTTTTGCAGATGCATTTTTCTTTTTTTGGTTGATTTCTTTTTTGGTTGATGCATGTTCCTTTTGACAAATAAAAGCTGTATATATTTAAAGTGCACAACAAGATGTTGATATATGCATGCACTGTTAAATGATGACCATAATCTAACTAATTAAAATACCCATCACTTCCCATTGTGTACGTGAGTATGCCAAGAACACTTGAACTACACTCTCCTAACAGATTTCAAGTACATAACATGTTATTAACTATGGTCACTATGCTGTACGTTAGGTCTCCAGGGTTTATTCGTCTTATAACTGAAAGTTTTGTTCATTGATCAATATTATTTTTTCCTAACTAAGAACTTTTAAATACCATACAGGGGAGCCACAGACTACAGATCAATTTTTAACAAATACCAATATATAACTTGTGTTTTTATAGTTTGACTATTTAAAGGGATTTTGCTTTTTAAGGTTTTAAGTTCAGCCTTACTTTTCCTTGGTAAAACTTAAGTCTCTTATAATAATCTAAATTTCTGTAATCAAAATCAATTATCCATTATAGAATATATCAGCTGTAGGCTAATCATTCTTACTGAAAAGTCACTTAAAATATTAATTCTTTAATTTTATAAAAATCCCAACTTGCTAGGGGTGCCTGGGTTGCTCAGTCAGTTGAGCTCCAACACTTGATTTCAGCCCAGGTCATGATCCCAGGGTCATGGTATCAACTCTGCATTGGGCTCTGTGCTGAGCATGGAGCCTGCTTGGGATTCTCCCTATCTCTCCCTCTGTCCCTCTACCCCTGTTCTCACGCACTGTCTCACTAAAATAAAAAATAAAAAGTAAAAGTAAAAATAATTACAACTTGCTAGTTTCTGTGGCACCCTGAAACTTACCTGTTAACCCAAAATGATAAAAAAATATTTAAAGAACAATGTTTTACTCCTGTTCAGTCACCATATAAACTATGCCTGCAGTGATGCAACAGTTCAAATCTCTTTGTTACCAATTAGTTGGTTATTTAGGCCAACACACATTTATTGATGGCAGAAAAGCCATCCATAAAAGGTGGAAGATACTTTCATTCTTAGGATGAAAATCAAGTTTTCTTGAATTCCCTTAATCTCAGTTTAGAAAAGCAATTTAACACCCAAATAATCATAATTATTAAATTTTAGTATACATCAAGTGCTCTAAGAGCATTTTGTAATGCTCGGCAATTAAAGGACCCCCTTCTTTGGTTTTATAATAGTGAGTAACGAGTTGATATTAATGAATAATACTCTGATATCTTTGCACTTTGATGAGTGTTGCCTTTGATGACCTCATATCACACTACTTAGTCTTTGGCATTGACTATCCTGGGCCATAAAGCAAGTGCCAACAAATTTCAAAGATTTGAAGTCACTTTTGTTTCCTAATGTGTGAAATTAATCAGGCTTAAAAATAAGATATCCTAAAATATTTTGAAATTAAACAATCTTGAATAATCTTACTAATAATCTTATTAAATAATCTCGAGTTAGAAAAGAAATCATGATGGAAATGAGAAGATATTTCAAAGTGAATGGTTATGAAGCTATAACACATCAAGTTGTAGAATACAGCTAACCCTGTGCTTAGAGGAAAATTTATAGCCTTAAATGCATACATTAGAAACAATGAAAGGTTAAAAAACTGATGATCAGAACATTGACCTTGATAGGTTAAAAAAGGAGCAGTAAATTAAAGCCAAGGAAAATAAAAGAACATAAATAATAAAGTTAAGGAAAGAATTAAAGACATTTAAAAAGCACGCAATTTGGATCACAGACATAATGTAAAACTTCTAGAAGGTAACACAGGAAAGTCTAAGTGACTTTGGATTTGGTAATAAGCCTTTATATACAGCACAAAAAGCATAACCCATAAAAGAAAAAGGTTGATAAGTTAGACTTCATTAAAATGAAAAACTCCACAGACTGGGAGAAAAAAAAACACATATCTGATAAAAGACTTCTATCCAAAATATACAAACAGTTCTGAAAACTCAACAATAAGGAAATAAACAACCCAATTAAAAAGTGAGCAAAAGACCTGAAAAGAATGCTCACTAAAGAAGATATACAGATGGCAAATGAGCACATGAAAAGATATTCAGTATCATGTATCACTAAAGGAATAGCAAATTAACACACTTAAAAGACACCTCCACACACCTATTAGAATGGTTAAAATCCAGAACACTGACAACACTGAGTGATGGCAACTATGTGGAGGATAGAAACTTCCACTCATTGCTGATGGGAAGGCAGAATGACACAGAGAATGCAGAAGACAGTTTGGCAGTTCCCTACAAAGCTACACATAGTCTTAATATACAATCCAGTAATCATTGTCCTATGTATTAATCCAAAGAGTTGAAAACTTATGTCTACGCAAAACTCTGCAAATATTTATAGCAGCTTAATTCATAATAGTGAAAACTTGGAAGCATCCAAGATTTCCTTCAACAGGTGAATGGATCAACAAACTGGTACATCCATACAAGAGAAAATTATTCAGTTAAAAAAAAAAATCTGTTATTGTTCCATGAAAAGACAGAGGGAACTTAAATGCATGTTACTAAGTTAGAGAAGCTGATCTTAAAACACTATACATTGTATAATTCCAATATACATTGTTCCGGAAAAGACAAAACAATATTGATGTTAAAATTTGGACTTTAGTTAATAATGATGTATTAATGATGGTTCATCAGCTGTAACAAATATACCACACCAAAGCTAATAATAAGGGTAACTGAGGGCAAGGAGCAGGGAAAGGAGTCTATGGGAACTTTACTTTCTCTTCAATTTTTCTGCTAACCTAAAATTGCTCTCAAATGTAGTTTATTAATTTTTTTGAAGTTCAGCTGTGCCCTAAAAATGCAATGCAGGAAAATCAACAAAAAATGTTTCTTTTTTCTAAAAAGAACTGATACAATTTTATCAATGCTGATTTTATAAAAATAATCAATATTGTAAATGAAAAAAAGATATCATTACAGATCATATAGGTATTAAAATATAAGAATATTATGAAAAATTTATGCCAGTGAATTGGATATTTTAGATGAATTGAACAAATTCCTGGAAAAACCTTAGCAAAAGCAGTAGAAAATCCAAATATCCCACATCTATTAAAGAAACTGAATTAGAAGCTTTCTCACAAAGAAATATCCAGGTCCAGTTACTGGTGAATTTTTCTAAAATTTCAGATAGAAATAATACCAGTCTTTTTAAAATTTATTTTTTTATTTCTTAAGTAATCTCCACGCCCAACATGAGACTTGAACTTACAACCCTGACATCAAGAGTCATATGTTCTATGGACTGAGCCAACCAGGGGCCCCAAAATAATACCAATTTTAAACAAAATGTTCCAGATAATTAGCTTAGCATTTGAAAATCAATTAATATAATTTATCACAAGAATAAAATAGAAGAAAGATAATGTGATAATCTAAATATATGGAGGAAAAATAATTAAAATAATTCAACACCTGTTCAGGATGAAAACCTTGGCAAATTAGGAATAGATGTGAACTTCCTTAATCTGAGACAGTAGCTACAGAAACCTACAGCAAACATCATACCTGGTGGAGAAATATGGAAAGTCCCGCCCCCACCACACAATCGGGAGATGAAACAAACATGCCCATTATCCCCAAATTTATTAATCATTCTACTGAAAGTCCTACACAGTACAGTAAGTCAAGGACAGCCTAATAAATCAATACATCAAGAAATAAAAGTATCATTATTAGTGAAGAACATGCCTGTATATGTAGAAAATCCAAAAGAATCTACCATCTATCAGAATGAATAGTAAATTTAGCAATGTTGTTGGATCCAAAGTCAACATCTAAAAAAACAGTTGTATAGAGTAGTAACTGTGACTGAGAAAGGTGTCAGTAATGTTCTATTTCTCAACATAGATGCTGGTTATATGGATCTTTTCACTTTGTGCAAATCTATAGCTGCACACTTCTGATACAATATTTTTTTGGTGTATATTATACTTCAAAAAAAAGCTTACTTGATGTTGTTTGATGTATATAAAGCTTCAGTTTGCAAGATAAAAATGTTCTGGAGATGCGTTGTACAATAATGTAACTATATTTAACAGTATTGAATTGTACACTTAAAAATAGTTAAGATGGGAAATTTTGTTATGCGCATTTCACAATTAACAATTTAAAAAATGTTTACTTTAGAAAAGAATGGCATGAAAATTAATATTAAAGATGGGTGAATCTAAATAACACAGGAAAAATCAAAGTCAAACTTGTAGCCCACTACTAGAGAAATTCTGCCTCCCTCCATTTCAGGCTGAGCAAAATTGTCATTCATACTGATAACAGATCGCACGCCATACTAAGAAATCACAACTCTTCAATTGTTAGGTAGTATTCATCATAAGCTATTTCACTGATTTTATAATAGCTTTTGGGTGGAAACCTCACCATGTTTATACTCACTTGTAGACATATCTGAATAACAAGAGTGTGTGTGCCTCACAATAGAGAAAGTGTGGGATGACTAAAAATGAAGAAAGACGAACTGGTTTGTCTGTCTTTGGAAAGTCAATCTATTGCCTCAAGGTAGAAGTATCTATCCATTTAAGGGATCTTGACCACAAGAGTACTTATGATTATGATAACAGAATCCAAAGAACACCAGCATTATAAGGGATAAACTTTATTCTAGTACAGATTTATTTATATATTGATAAAATAAGCATAAACACAAACTCTTTGGTAGGTTTTTGGAGATACAAGATTATGAGAGTAGTGTCAGTCTCTGAAAAAGGTGGGGTTTACAGGGATACCGTGTTTGTATTGTATCTGAGGTAGAAACATCCACTATCTACACTGGCCTGACTAGATGAGATAATTATTTGAGTAAGTGCACATGTGTACATTTTCACAGAGAAAACACACACACACACACACACACACACACACCTATTCAGTTCCTCTAATCAAGTTGACTGTTGCATGCCTACTGGTTGAAAGGAGTCTGTATGTTTTATACTTGATTGATGGCTATTTATCCTGATCAAAGGGCCAGGACTAATCCACAAAGTACTTCTGGAATCTTTGGACAGATTTAGTCTTTCAGATGTATGGCTAAGGGAAGAAAGTAGGCTGAATTTTGGCCCTGATTGTCTGGTGACCTGGTGCTCTTGTGTAGGACATACACTGGTTCAGTGGTGAAACTCAGTTACCATCTTTTCTGGCATTGATGGTGGTACCTGCATGTCAGAGCCCCTTGCATAACATAATCAATATGTGATGATATATCCTAATGACTGGCAAAGAGATAGAGGCTTGAGTGTAATGTAGTGACACTGGAAATAAATGTTACTTCTGCTGAATGGATAAGCAATATTTGTTCTTAAAGAGATTTTAAAATACATTCTATGAAAATATATTTAGAATAGTTGAATGGGTTTGCTTTTAATGAATAGTGGAAGAATGGAGAGGGGGAGGCCTTCAGGGCCTCAGGCATAGATGATACTCCTGCCAGAGAAGCATACTAATAAATTATGATACTTTTCTATGTCCAGAGTGGGTGAGTATAACCTTTCATATTTACATGTAATAAACTGACTTTTTTTTAAAGGCTGTGCACAGAAATGCCACTTTATGTTTGCAACCATGATTTCAATTATATTATTTATAATTTATATCTTACAAATATGAGCATTGAGAGGAGCCCCCAATTTTTCCATTCAAAAACAAAGGGTATGAACAGCTTGTTGTTTTTTTTTTTGAACTGTAATGATTCTGAATTATTTTTGATTAACAAAGAAAATGTTCTGAGACTTCAGTGTCTGTGATTACATCGCAAGTACAATAGAGAAAGGTCACTAATGGGTACCTCTGAGGTCAGGACTGAGATTGTAGTGTTCAAATTAGTTTATTAATGAGCCCAAGACAGGGATCTCCTTCTAGGATGCCACAATTTGTGAATAAAACAAAATCTAAAGTACTGTTAAAAACATTACACAACCAGACTATCTAAGAATATTATCCCAATGTACAGCCTCTGAAATAAGCAAGCCTCTTGCAAATGCCTGAGACATGTATGGAGGGGGAGAACTTAATCAGAGGAACTGCCACTCTCTCATCAATGGCAGGAGGAAAATGGGAAATTCAAGATGCAGAAAGGAATTACTGCAAATATATGTGCACTTTTGGTCACTGCTTTTTGATGAAGAAAATATTGTGCATAATAACTCGAGAATGTATTTAACATAAATTATATTTGCATGAATTATGTTTATTCATATGGTCAGATACATAATGGCTTGCTTGATAAATGGCTGATTAGTCTTATAATCAGCCCAAGAGGGACCTGCTTCAAAAAACTCTCTCCTGGGGGCATCTGACTTTCTAGATATTTTCCATTTTGCCTTTAAATAGTGGAATGTGGCTAGATTCGGGTACCCCAAGTCACTTATTTTCCAGCTACCAGTTCTGCCATCTGGGCATTGCTTCCTCAGGAGGGACTTGTAAAGAAATCAGACAATTGATCGTCACAAACCTCAGACACAAAACCAAGGGGTCAGTGCAATACCCACTGCAAGGAAAGGTGGGTTTTCAAAAAGAGGAAACATTCCAAGGGAGTCATGATTTCTTTCTTTAATAATATAAGGAAAATGTGGTATTTTTGATGAAGAGAAATAATTACTGCAGGTACTAATAGCACTTTTAGCCACTGTGTTCTAATCCTAAGGCTACTGACCCCACCCGACACCCTACATGGGACACTTAGATGTGGAACATGCCTTCAGTACTACAGAAAAAACAAAACAAAACAAAACAAAACAACAACAACAAAACTTAAAAATATTTTCCTATAGTTAGGTAGCCTTATTCTGGTGTAACAGGTCTTATATTTTTACTTTAGTAATATATTTTGCTTCAGTAATATTCCCAATCATTATGACTAACTCCTTCTTCAAACTGATCTCAATTGTCACATATTCTAGAAAGTTTCACCTGACTGACCCCCACCCAGAACTCCCAATCTGGTTATGCAATCTGCTTATACATTCCAATATCAGTCTGTATTCTTTGGTATTGTTGATTAGACTGTATAAAAATGATCAGCATATTTGTCAATCTTTACACCTTTCTTTTTGGTTTCCCATACTGTAATTTTTTTGGGATTAGCCCAGTGGATCGTTTCCTTTCAGGCAAGGCTAAACTGAATACCTGATCCTTATGTGGCATTCAACTAATGGGGAATAAAAAAATGAAGTCCTTACAAAGCAATTTGCGTCTATTATATACTAACAAATATTTCTACCCTTTGTTTACTAAACTTGATATTTGGGCATTTATTCATCTCTATTCTTGCCATTATCATAAATTCCTTTCAGGAAAGGAGGTAAGTCAGATTGTGAAAATAAGAATCTTCAGTATTTTTAGGTAGAAAGCTCTGAGATCAGTATTATTTCACTGGAGCCATAGATCTGTGTTCAGCTAAGTGTTTAATACCATTCTCTTTCTGATAATATAATGAAAAAGGTTTGTGGGTTCAAGAAAATAGAAAAATTAATATAGACATGTAGTGGTTAATTACAACATGGGAAGTTAATACCATAAAGCCTGTAGCAAGAAGGTATTATAATTAAGATGGAGAAATTCAAATAGCATAGGATTTTCACCTTTCTCTTGGTTACTAGGCAGGAATGACCAATTAGGGCAGGTATTATATAATCAATTTTATGAATGATAAGCATGCCAATTCCTTATTATGACTGTTTCTTCATAATATAAGTTCATTATATTGTAAATAATAAGCACTTGCTCCTTGCAAAGATGAACAGTCTTAAATGTCAAATACTAGATTTAAAATCACTGTTTTAAACAAAATGTCTATGGCTTATGGTATCTGCCATTTCTTGATTTTGACTTTTTTAAAGCAGTTTACAACCCTAAGAAAATATCTTTATGTACTGGGAAAAAAAAATCCAAGTATAAACAATGCAGGTTAAATTCTACCTGACGGGGGCGCCTGGGTGGCGCAGTCGGTTAAGCGTCCGACTTCAGCCAGGTCACGATCTCGCGGTCCGTGAGTTCGAGCCCCGCGTCAGGCTCTGGGCTGATGGCTCAGAGCCTGGAGCCTGTTTCCCATTCTGTGTCTCCCTCTCTCTCTGCCCCTCCCCCGTTCATGCTCTGTCTCTCTCTGTCCCAAAAATAAATAAACGTTGAAAAAAAAAAAAATTCTACCTGACGGCATTTAAAAACTAAGTAGGGGTTAGTAAGTAAGTAAGTAAGTAGGGGTTAGTTAGTAAGTAAGTAGTCGGTTGAGCATCCAACTCTTGATTTTGGATCAAGTCATGATCCCAGGGTCCTGGAATCAAGCCCTTTGTCAGGCTCTGTGCTAAGCATGGAGTCTGCTTAAGATTCTCTCTCTCTCCCTGTGTCCCTCTCCTCTGCTTGTGCTGTTAAATAAATAAATAAATAAATAAATAACCTCGATTCAGTCTTTGGAATTTTAACAGAAGTTGCATCCAAGTAGGAGATATCAACAACATAGTTTATTTCAACATATGCATATTCTTATGAATACAGACTTTGTTTAAATACCTGTCACCTTTCAGAAGCCTTCAGTGAAACATTGGAAGCAAAGTTTTTACTCCCCAACGCTTGGGTTTTAAATAATCCCATTATTAGATTTGTCTCTCGCTTGTTATTTTCTGTTTCTGCAAACTTCTGGTTTATTTAGTACACCTTTCTCATTTACTTTATTTATAAGTTATGTAACAATGGAATAGCTTCAAAGTGAGAATACTCAACATAGTCAGTATCTTTCCTTGCTCAACAGTACATTCAATCTGCTATCCATTTGCTAAACTTCCTTGAAACAAACCACTGCTCAGGCAGCTGTGAAAAATGTATAACAATACTAATTGTGATTGACAGACTAATTAAGTTGGGGGTGGGGGTGAGGGTAGAGTGGGCATCCCAATGTAAAGGATTTGCCTAAACTGAACTTCCCATTAACCCCACAAGCCACTTAGCAAATTTAACACGTAGACTTGAGATCCTTTTTTCTTAAGAGTTCACATTCTATATAATTCATTCTATGGAGGAATTATGTAGGAATTGTTTAAATATTAGAAATAAACTGATTAGTGGAGAATGCCTGTTAACATATATTATCAAAATAGGCCACATTTTGACATATAACAATAAACCAACTATGTTATTTATTTTTTCAAATCTATGTATATATATATACATATACATATATATGTATATATATATACGTGTGTGTATATATATATATATATATATATACATGTGTGTGTGTTTGTGTGTGTGTGTGTGTGTGTGTGTGTATCTTCAGTTTTCTGAAAGATTTTATTTCATAAAATAGGTCCTTATAATTTCACCCAATAGCAATGCTTCCAAAATAGCCATGGAAACTTTATATACATTTAAGTGAAGACATTCATAATATTTAAAGACCTGACTTGGCAGTGTTTAATGGGTCAATCAATTGATTAAAGGTTATTTAGTGTCTATACTTTTTTAGCGTCATATAAGTAATGAAGAATAGAATCTAATTGCATTGCAACCTGCTTCACTATAATCTAGTGCATTTGATTGCTAGTTGAATTCTTTTTAAAGATTCTGGCAATTGAATATGGTATTACACAGTGTAGAACAATGTTTTCCAAGAATGAGTTACAGGAGAAAAGATGTTCTGCATAAAAGGTGATCTGAGGCCAGATAAAATAGGTAAATGCTCCATATGTGAAGATTCAAAATGCATATTACCGCATGTTTGGTGTATCTAAAGAACTACAAAGTCTATGTTATGTTAAATATGTTAGACTGTTTAACTTCTTTAATAGTAAAGAACATGCAAATTAACACAATGATAAGAAATAATTTTTTGATCAGTCATATTAGGGAAGATAGAAAAACAGACAATCTTCAGTTTTGCCAAAGATCTGGGGAAATGGGCATACCCATATATAAAACAGGCAAGCTTAGCTGGCTGTTCTATAAACTGGTGCTAACTTTCTGGCTAGGCGTATGTACCAAAAATATGTTTACATTTTGATCCAGCAATTCTTTGATGACTACAACCTAAAAAAGAAATAAAAATTAAGGCTGTGAGTGCACACACATGCACACACACACACAGTTGGAATTTTTTCTGGGCTATTTTAAACCTGTGTGGTGAGATATGATTTTTTTTTTACTTACTTTTATTTTCTGCTTTTCAAAACTAAAGTTTTTAAAGGATATATAAAAATTCTTTGGAAAAAATGCTTGAAATGCTTTAACCTAAAATTCAAATCTCTTGATTTTTAATAGTCAATATTCTGAACCTTATAGAATTTACTGATACAGAATCTAAGGACCCAGACAAAGACAGGTTTTTACAACCAAGTGATCAAAGCCAAAGACAATAAAAACAAAGAACAGCTAAGATGACCCTCAAATGTTTTATCATTCAGTCCACAAAGCTGAATTTGGTGCCTCAATTTGTTGTAAGGATAGATGAGAGCTAACTCATTATTTGAAGAAACCACTTGAGGTGAATGGACATTCACAGAAATATCAAACTGGTGTCAAAAGATGCCAATTTTTAACATAATAGAATGCTGCGTTACTTTCATCTTCTTAGATATGTTACTTGTACTTTTATTATTGTAATATCCATTGTTCTAAAACAATATATCCTTAAATGTAGAATCCTTAATAGTCCAAAGGGACAGGTTAAAAGTAGTTACAAACTATTACCACTACTTGAAAGTAAATCTAGAGAAGAAAGGCTAATCAAGGAGGGCAATATTTACAGATTTGGATTAAAATAGATCAGTAAAGAAAACGGAACATGATAGGTTCAATAGAAATGGGGAGTGATGCTGTCTCCTGAGAGGCAAAGAGGGGAATATAAATTAAGAATAACCATTTGTATCTGCTTAAAGAAAAGTCTTTCCACATAAAAGGCATTATGTTTGTGGGAACTCTTATGTCTTGTGGTATATATTTAGTTTAAAATCAAATTAGGGCATCCAACAGATTATTCTAGTGCTCTAGATAAGCACATAGCTAAACATGAACTCAAACTAATAAAGTAAAAATATTACTGATAAGAATAATACACATGAAAATTATTTTTAAAATTACATAAATAATGAAGACAATGTCTCTAAATAATGTCTATACCAAGAATGCCACGTATCTGTAGAAGTGTTATGTCATGTATCATAACTTAAATTTGGAAAGTCTTTTTTTAAATGTAGAGAAATGTTTTACCACCCAGACTATTATCTGATTCAAATCTCACAGTAACTCTTTATATCTGTATTTAAGAAACAGTATAATAGCGTTTCAGTTATTTCCATCTTCTCCCTATGTGGTTCAATATGGTAGACACTAGACACATATGGTTATTTAAATTTGTTTAAGTAAATTAAAAATATATAAAAGTAAACATTCATTTCCTCAGCCACACTAGCCATATTTCCAGTGCTCAATAGCCACAGATGGCTAGTGTTTTCTCTATTGGACAGTACAGATGCAGAATATACCCATCACTATAAAACATTCTGTAGGCAGGGCTGCAGAGAATGCATGGAAGAAACACACAGCCTCTTAAGCATCTTGTAGACTCGGCAAGAAAAGCCCATATGAATGACCAAGGTGTAACCCTGTGTAGTTTCTGGGATCATGATACACAGTGTGGTGAGTCAATTCAGGAATGATTATCCCCATCCTATAGATTAAAATTCATGCTCAGAAGATAAAATGCCTTTCCTGAGGTATACGTAGTATATATGTAGTACAGGACATATACATGGTGCATGACTGACCCATGAATCTAACACTGAGCTCTCAGTTGGTCAGAGATCATACTCTGAAAACAAAATCCCCATGTAGCATCCACTCAAAATAGAAGTGAACATAATTCAAAGCCATAATTTTTCTCAAGCATTTTGTGATCATATTACCAAAAAACTACAGTGCAGTCATTAAGTCAATCTTAGGTAAATTGACTAAATATAAACCGTCTCCAAAACTACTTTGTACAAAATGTTAGACAAATGCTCAAGGGCTAACTGTACTGATCAACATAGAATAACACTAGAAGTGTAACAAATTCAGTAAATCAATCATTTACACACCTTCTTAACTAGTTAGATAGCTTGAGTGATTTGCTGTAGTTGTAGTAGTAAAAGGCATAAGGGAGTTTAAGTTATTCTATTTAAGTTGGGAAAATATTTTTAGGAGATTGTTGAGATATGTGGAAAGAAGATGGCCCTCACATTGGTTTGAGCATAAAAAGCATTTTGAAAAAAAGGTGCTGTGCTAATAATAGTAAAATAATTTTGGAAGATGAAGAGTCCTGAATTAACTTTAAAGTTTCTTTTGTTACTTGAGATTTCTGAGTTTATGATTTCTCTTGAGGAAGTATTAGCATGATCATAGTATCATTTATTAAAACCAAAATAATTATGCCTTATTTAAAACAGACTGTCTGAATTTTCTCCTCTTTGTCCAACTGGGCGTATCCTGCATGGCCAAGAAAAAACACATGTATCTACCCCTTAGCCTCTTCTCCCCAGATACTAATTTGCCCTCCTTCTTCTTCGTAGCCTATCATAAATGCCAGCCCTTATCATATTCTAACAAGTAAGTGCTCCATATTTCTATTGCCAAAGCAAGAAAGGCCCTCAAAAATCATAAATGGCTCTAATGGTTCTCTGCATATATCTGCATATAAGAAGCATCACAATTGGAAAGCACTTGGAAAGTTCACACAGAACCCCCTAGGCAGCCTTCAGGCAGCAGGAGAAAAGCCTGAATCAGTATAACCCTGTGAGGAACTTTCTGGTCCTGATCCATAGTTTGGAGAGTCAGGTTTAAGAAATCCAGGCTATAGGGTTTACTACAGTACACATAAAAATAGCAAAGCTCTTCCGTCCAATATTCGGTCAAGATCACAGATTTAAATTTTCATGATAGCCTCACTTGTAGGCAGAATTTCTTTGGGTATGATTTTGATACTGGGAAAGGAAAAAAGTAAATCGAATTGTTTTGGGGAGGAATCAAAACTATCTGAACTATGTGAATTAAATGAATAGCAAGCAACATTTGAGCTCTACAAGGGATCCTGAAAATCTGTAAACCACAGCACATTCTGCTCTTTAGGTAGGGGAATGTGACATCAGAGTCCATTAGATGGCATTTCATAACAGGGACACATACGTACATAGTAGGTGATCATGAATATCTATTGCCCACATGGTATTAAAATATAAAGAACTACTGACTTCTGGTTTAGTAGAATAGAATAAGCACCTGAGTCTACTTCCCTTCTTTCCCTTTGTTTTAGAAATACTAAAATTATATCAGTGCTGGGGAAAAAAAGGAAAGAAAAGGTACTAGCTGAAGACCAGAAAGTTTGACAAACCAGGTATAAAGTGAGCAGATGAAAGGGCACAGATTGACAAACAACAATATGGAAAAAAGCTTCCTAAAATAGCAGAAGTAAATTCTTACTTCTCACAGAACATAAAGGGCAAGGGTGGGCCATGGTATAATCATCAGGGGAATTAATTAAAATCCACCATCAAGAATAGGCAGGCCTATATAACAGCTACTCCTCCCACACCCTCTCCAAGTCCTAGAGCAAGCCTTCTTATACAAATGGCTTTTGCCCCCAGGATAAAGTGAGAAGTGCATTATTAGTCTAAGAAAACAAACCATCTGTCTAGAGAAAGCACCCTATATGGGTGTAGGAATGCAAAAGATAAGCAGAGCAGAGTTTAGAGATAACTTCCACCTTCAGTTACAGACTTAAAAGTTAACACAGTCCTGCCAAAGTAACTCCTGTGGTCTTTGCTTTGGCAATGGTGGCAACTGGTTCACTCAATTCTAAAGTGAAGACCCTAAACCGAAGCCTGCCTGCCCACATCCTCCCATTTAAAGGAGAAGGTTATGTTGAAAGAAACCTACATAACTATGAAAAAAAAAATTACCCCGCTACTAATCCTATTAATCAGCTTCATCCGATATTAAACCAACAACTAAAAAACATCAGACATTTGAAGAAAACCGGTAGCATGAAATAAAAAAGAAAAAGATTAACAAATGTAACGTGTCAAGAGATGAAACAGACAATTCAAAGAACAGAAGAAAGTTTTAAGAATCTTCTAATTTGTGTCTTCAGAAATATTTATTGGCTCCATAAAATAAAATAAAAATAGCTGCTAGCTGGTTTTTTAAAAGAGTCATCATTTTTAGCAGAGAATCAATATGGAAAAAAGAACCGATATTTAAGTTAATATTTGAGTAATAAAGATAACTGCCAAAAGAGCTCAAAATAATATTAGAATTAGCAAAAATTGGTAAGTGGTGAAAAATTACTAAATTTCTAATCTTTTTTCAGCAAGAAGTGAACATGTTCAACCTATAGTTAATAAATCAAGAAATAGAAATAGTGTGTTTCATATATAAATACTGTAGGAGTTCAGAGGAAACAACCAGTTACTTGGGGGCAAAAATGACATTGCTTGAATTCAGTTTATTTTTAAGAGTTTGTACGTGAAGACAGCCAAGTCAAAACGTCCTGTTTAAGAAAAATATTCAGGACTCCTTTTCAGTTAAGGAACAGGCACATCAACTAGTATGATAGGGAAATATAAACAAAATAGGCAGAGAGGGACAGGATTAGGACCTGAGGTCCCCGGGTGGGAAAAGACACACATTTTGGAACAATGCTGGGAATGTCTGACTACAGCAAACCCCCTTGGGCTCAAGGTTCCTCTTAAGAACATGACAGACCCCACCTACTCCCCCTCAGGTTTCCCTCAGGAATTTGACAAAAGACATAAGTATGGCCATAGGCCGCCCCTCATACAATGGAAAGGAGCCAACCAGCAATGGAGGACCCAGCATGTAGAATTAGTTATCCAGCCAATCAGGATAAAACCTGAGAAGGAACATGGGGAAAGGGAAGGGGGAGGGTGACCAGAATTTTATAAAACAAGGACTCTTGCCTATAAGTCCATGGACATTCACTTTCGAATGTCTCCCTTCTATAAAGAGAGATTTCATACTATTTTTACTTTCTCATCTTATACTCTAATGAACTTTTGCCTGTTGTTCATTTTGTGTCCACCTCTTCATTCTTCTAAGTGGCATGATAATGAATCCTGGGTATTGAGGTAAAAAATCCTGCAACACTAGCATTTATTCAGTATGTTTGGAAATCTTTCTAATGACAAATCTAAAGTAGTAACTAACTACGTGCTTACTGGCAAATGTTACAGAAAAGCATTGCCCTTCAGATCCCAGAAAGCAATAAAGCAATAGTCTTATTTCTTCAGTGTTTCACTTTTACATACAAGAGAAGAGAAGAGAAGAGAAGAGAAGAGAAGAGAAGAGAAGAGAAGAGAAGAGAAGAGAAGAGGAAAGAAAGAATGAAAGGGAAAGAAACTGTAAGGAAAGGTGCTTTCTTCTAGGGCTGGGGGTGGAGAGATATTTCTTAATGTTTTTGACCATTTCGTGTATACTTTTTAAATGTTGTTCAGGAATTATTTAATTCCTTTAAAGTATTTTTTAAAAATCTAATTCAACTATGGGGCTGAGACTAGGTGGTTCAAAAACTGAATGAGCTTAAAATAAATATTAGACATATTCAAATGAGGATGAAAACTTCAACATCAGTAAGACACCAAGAATGACAGATTTTATTATCTCATGTTCACCAAATTTGCAGCTGATTTGAACTTTGAAAAACTATTATGGAACTAGTAAGAGAACCATTTCCTCTTCCTATTCAGGTTTAGGGAATACTTCCAAATTTCTACCCTTGGCTATGCCTTTTCTCAAGTATTTATTCACACGTTGTTGAAAACACTGACAATATAATCCAAACTGAATTAGCCACAGTTTTAAGAAACACTATGCTTTGGTGTGTTTAAAGTTGGTTCATTTGAACAATTGTATCTGGAACTTACTAACAATAATAAAAAAACAAAATTTTTATTATGACTTAAATAATGAGTGCCTACTAAACTCAGTATTTAAATACTAATTATTAATTAGGCTTTAATAATACTAGTACTTGTAGTACTTTGTTATAAAAACTTCCTTTACTAGTATGAACTATGACTTACAGATGCACTGCAATACCAAGAAATTTTATGCTAATTCAAGAAAAATTGTTTATAGTAAGCAATATATTGTTAGAAATATATATAAGCAGATACAGAAGAATAAAAATATGAACTATTGTTTGGAATCCTGACATCCTGATATATTTCAAACGACTGTTCTGGGGGGGGGAAGCTTCATTCAAAAATCTCAGTTAAAATGGAAATACATCCAATCAAACACTGATATATATCACCATTCAAGAATCAAGAAACAAATTAATGAATAAAACACATGGAAGTACTTTAAAAATATTCAATAAAGTCGAAGAAATGGTTAATGAGGAACACTATGACAAATCATTATTAAACGTATTACAAGATGCAAATATTGTTAAAATATATGTGCATATTTAATGTATGAATTAAAGTCATCAAGCATTCTGTATAGTGTCATTTAATTTAACAAATGTTAATAAGGTATTTATAAATGGAATCTTCATAGAAGAGTAAACATCTCTAAAAATACTTCCAATAACTCACTCTAAAGTAGATCTCTTTATCCTCCCTATATCCCACAAATAATCATTTTACTCCTGAAATACTTATAGGATGTATCTGATATTAAGTGATATACAAATGTTTTAACTTTATACTGTAAGTTTAACCATTGTATCTATCTGATATTCACAAATTACCAGGTGAAAAATTCAGTCCAGCAAGTTAGTAGCATTTTGTAGACAGAACTCTGGAAGTATTTATATTAGTGAAATCATATTACTTTTAAACTCAGCTTACTCAAAATAATTGGTTTGTGTAGACAGTTTTGTCTTTCCCACACACATACAAAACAACAAAATAAATAGCTAATACTGTGCTAAAAGTAATCATAGAGCATAAAATTGTTTTCCCCAGATTTGTAATTATTATATTAAACATTACAGCAAGCTATAAGGATCCCAAACATTTCTTTAAATTATAAATGCATCAGTACACTATCTTGTAGCACTTTGTTTATATATATGATATTCATTTTCTAATAGTTGTGCTTTAGAACAGTACTTCTTAATCTTCAGCGAACACATAAATTAGCTACGGATCTTGTTAAAATGTAGATTGTCACTCGGTAGGTCTGGGGTGGGCCTGAAAGTCTGCATTTCTAACCAATTCCCAGGTGACCACTGCTGGCCCATGGAACACACTGTGTGGAGAGGCTCTTAAATAATTGTTTCCTAATCTTGACTAATCCTCAGAATCATTCAGAGCAGTTGGCAGAAATTCACTGAAAATAATAAATCTCTTGTTTGGGGTAAGATTCAGAAAATGTGGCCAGATGGCTTGCCTAAATTTGAAACACTGATTTAAAAACTAGTAAACTTAACAAAAACTCTCGGCAGTTTTTAATGTCTCACTATTTTCACCAATATTTACATACTTCAGAAATTTTTCCTGATCAGTCAGAAAAAACTACCATTACAAGAAAAAATTGGAGAGGAAAAAAACAACAACTGAGTATTGCTTACCATTATGTTTTCACTCATGTGTATTTCCTTACTGATTCTATGAAGAGATATTTAGATTAAGTACTATAAATGACAAAAAAAACCCACAAAATTTCACAGAAGCAAAACAAAAGGAGACTGCACTTTAAAGTATTTATTATATGCCAGATATTCTGCTAGAAGTACTTTTGTCCATTTCTCATTATGTAGGATGGGCAAATGAAATTATTTTCCCCAAGGTAATGAGAATCTAGAAGAGAAAAAGGTGGAAAAGGTTTCCATTCCACACAGATTTTATGGTAGCAAGTTGAAACGGCCTTATTCAGGACATGGTATGGACTCTATGAAATCCATTACCCCAGGTAGTAGACAGGAGGGAGAGACTTGAGTGGTCAAAAGCATAGAGGTGGGAAAGGCTTGGGCATAGTGAGAGCAGAGTGAATATTTTGATTATTATGGAGAGTCAGTTAAAAATAGGGAGTAACAAGACACATGGCAGGAGGGGGAGATCTTAGAAAAATAACAGACTCAGCAATGCCAAATAAGTGTTTCGACTGTCAAACGGAAGCGATTTAATGAGAATAGAAGATTTAAAGAGAGTAAAGTGTTGGATCAAGAAAGATAAGGAAACGTAAACTAATATGAGAAATACAGAAAGTTGTCAGAATGGAAAGAAAAAAAAACACCAACAATCAAGTTTTTGAGACCATGAGTTGGAACGATGCCTGGTGATTGTCAAATCCTTTTTGTGTTCTTGTCTTGGGTGGAGCTGAAAGCCCCGATTTATAGGAGGTGGAGAAAAGTGAAGTCAAAGTGTTCAAGGCAGCTAATATGATTCAAATATTCAGGCACTCTTCTAATGTGGGAGGTGGGGGTGGGGGAGCTTCCTTATAAATGATGCTGGTAGTGAAGTAATTAAACCCCCAGAAAAAGCCACAGGTGGTATAACACAAAGGAGAGATCCTGGAGTCAGAACCAAATATGAATCTTGGCTTAATCATTTGCTAAAGTGTGACCCTGGATAGATTATTTTACTTCTTGGTTAAGCTCAGTTTCCTCAATAGAAAGAAAGAAATATGCAAATGCCTATAATAACCCCTGCAAAGGGTTGTTATGCCCTAAAGAGGGGCTAGGGCACCTGGCTGGCTCAGTCGGTTAAGTGTCTGACTTAGGCTCAGCTCATGATCTCACCGTTCCTTGGTTCGAGTCCAGCGTCAGACTATGAGTTTTCAGCACAGAGCCTGGAGCCTGCTTTATATTCTGTGTCCCCGTCTCTTTCTATCTCTGCTCCCCCTGCCCCCCAACTCACACACTCTCTCTTTCTCTAAAATAAACATTAAAAGAGAGAGAGAGAGAGAGAGAGAGAGAGCTTATGCCAAAGAGACCACATTATGATTTTGCCTCATAAAACCTGACATAATTGATACTTTCACCAAATAAGGGTCCCAATAAGGGCAAAACAGAAAAACAATTTAATTGAGTTTGGAAAACTTCAATATATTTGCCTAGCAGAGAAGTGAAAAATTAAAAAAAAAAAAAAGGAGAAGGATTTTAGTCAGCATGTTAAAATAAATTAGATTCAGTAACAATGATGTAGAGCTTCCTGGTCAGAAGTCATGGAACCATTTGGGGAGAATATACTTCACTCGTTTACCACCAATTCCTGAAATTCTACTATTTAAGGTCTCCTTGGTAAAGCAGAAATATTAGCTGCTGGAAAAGGCTCCCAAAGCAAGGTCCTGTTGTGTCTTTCTAAATTTTCCTTATGCTTGAGTTCTGATTTTAAGAACAAAAAGGTTTTTTGTTTAAGGATATGTTACCCTGTCATACCTTTGTATCCAAATTGTGTAGTACTAAGTGCAGAATTAAGCAGTTAAATGTATGTCTAAGGGCAATTTCACTGGTTGATTTATTGGGTTGTTCTTAAATTTTAATACTGTCAATACAGTGAAAAAAAGACTATCATAATATTTCTGCATATATTTCATTCTGGTTACATGCTCGGCTTTCACTAAAAGGTTTTTCTAAAAAGTGAAAAGCTTTATTTTATTAATTACTAAAAATTAACCAATTACTTAAAAGTTCAAAATCTTAATGTATCTAAATGTTTCATAAGATAATTAATGTTCTTCAGATGTATATTAATCCATCTTAACTTCTGAAAGGAAAGAACACTCATACTGTGCCTATGCTATTAGCCTCTTAAAAGAAAATCATTGCTAAATTTAAACTGATGAGTAGTTATTCTTCTGGCTAATAACATAATGTATAACAAATATGGTCAGAGTAAAGCTGTCATAACTAGAAAATTTTAACAACCATGAATATACTCTTCCCTTCTTTTATACAATTTGTCCTAGAAATAGGAATCCTTAAAGTTGATGTAGAGTTCAAATTTAGACATCATGAGAGGCGGGGGGAAAGAAAGGGACACAATGACAGTCACAAGGTTAAACAGATTTAACAAATAATGTAAGAGGGGTAATAACCTAGCTGTGAGTTTACTCATCTTCAAATTTCCATCCAATTCCAATGAGAGTGGGTTTGTATTCCCTTTAAAGGACTGCATCCATCTATGCTCTTGAGGCCAGCACCCTCCCCCCCATCATCTCTCAGGCCTTTTTTCAAGTATTTATTATTCTCCTTCTTTCACTTTTAATCTTTTCATCTCCACTGCCCCCTTCCCCCAAGACCTTTCCTCAAGTTCTGCTCCCCCTCAAGCCCCCGTCCTATCATCTCCTTTTTAATCAGCATTCCCCCCAAAGGACTGGTGTGTACATACAAGTTGTCACCTCCACATGGACTCTTTCAGTTATCTCTCAACTCACTGCCACACACTGTATTCTGTTGAAAACACTCTTGCCAAAACTGTAACCTGCTTCTTGTCTCATCCTAGTTTTAAAACCACCCTTCAGTCTGTGATAATGTTTTGTTTTGTTTTGTTTTGTTTTAAATCTCTAGCTTGTAAAAAAAATCTCTTCTATTGTCCTCTGACTCTTGGCTCCTGGTTCTCTGTTGTCTTACTGATTCACATCCTTCACTGGTTCTTTTTTTCCCTTACCTAATGCTTTGGCTTGTGACCTCTCTGTGGTTGTCTTTCTCTTCACAGCCTCCTTCAAAACAATGGACTCTAATCTTCTACATATGGTGTGAATTCCAAAAATGCACCAACTCCAAATCATCACTAACTGCCTGCTGAACACAGATATCCTGATGGCAGTGTGAATAAACTTCACAAACAACAATTTCAACACCTCCAACTTCCTTCTGCCTACCACCAAACCTACTATTCTTTCTGTATTCTAGATGTCACCAGGTTCACAGTCAACCAAATATAAATATCTAGGCACAAATTTTTATTGTTTCTTTAATTGTCAACATAACTTTTGTATTCTCCCTTAAATCTGTCCCCTTAATTTCTTTCTCTGTCCTTCTCCTAGTTAAGATCACATTATTGTTCAGGGACAGCGTCCTTTAACCTAGACACACAGATTTCAATATTTTTCTAGTTCAATCACTTCTTCCTACTGTTCCTAAGGATATATTTAAATGGGATAGTCTGGTTAAGTTACGTTCACTTCCTTGCTCAAAACCTTACAGAATGTTTAAAGTTATTTACAAAAAGCCATTTGAAACTTCAAATTTTGGTGTTGGTCCGTTTATTTAAAGACTACGTATACCAACTTTTCCCATAATATCCAGTTCTGCAGATGAAATACACTATGCTCCACCTTGAAAACCACCTATCATTTCTCTCTTCTGTAACTTTGCTTATTCCATTCCCAATGCCTAGAATGTTCTCTACACTTCTAGTGTGATGAATTTGTTGTGATATTTTTTTCTTCAAAACTTCACCTCAGATAAATCTCTTCCATCTACCTGTCCCTATTTCCTCAGTACAGTGATTAAATCTTTCAATTTGCTTGAGCTTTGAGTCCTAAATTACATGCTTCCCATTTTCATGGTCTATACTTCTCAGATATAGGTGATTACTCATTATTCTACTGAAATTTTTTGTATCATTGTGAGTTATACATAGTTTATGTTTAGTGAGTATGTGTTGAATGGAACCCTATCAAAGGGCTAAGAATAATTCCAAAATGTGGATTGGATGAGTCTAGACATACAAGATCAAAAGAGGGATTAATCAATGTGGACTGCATTGGTGAAAAGGCATTTATGTGGGATAGTATTGAACTGGGCTTGTATAGCCAGTAGAATCTGATAAGCAGAAAAGAACAAGGAGGATGACAGAAGTGATAACAACACCAAAAAAAAGGAATAGAAAAAAAAAACACATTGCATGTTTGGGACTTACACATAGGTACATCAGTCAGGACCCAATGTTTTTGTTTATGAAATAATAGGGGATAAGTTTGGGAAAGAAAAAGCCTAGTTTTGGGGAAGCACATGACTGTAAGGCTAAGGTTTATAAAGCTTTATCCAGCAGACACTGGGCAGCTCTGAAGACTGTGTATGAGTTATGAGAAAGAGGAATAGGAACAATTATTTATCTTACAATGGTATCAGTTAAAAAAAACAAACAAACAAACAGTATGTACGAATTAACAATGGTAGAATTGATTATTCCAGACTTGGAATAATATTGACCTTTCTAGAACCACAATTTCTAAACAGAACTCAAACTTTGTATTGACATCTATGGCTTTAAGTAGTCCATTTACAAGTACTTTGAATATATTTTACAGGATCAAAGTTGTGTGTTACAGACTTAGCATATTAGTCTGATTAATTCAAGCATCCATTCTGAACTTACCTATTTAAATGTTTGCTATTTCAGTCTCATACCTGAAGTATTGTCTTCTTTTCTTTCTATTTTAAGATAAGGATGGGTTAAGAGACCTACTAATCACTTATTCTCAACTGTTAAGACACAATATTTATCTGACGGAGAGTAAACAGACAATCTTAAAAGCTGGGGGAAACCTCTCTGGTCATCTCTACAGAGCAACTGATCTTGGTTGGATGTGTCGTCTAAAGCAACAGAAAATGACCATAAAGAGTTAAGGTTTAGTAACCATTAAGTTTATTCCTTTAAACATTAGGAACTAACTTTGGAATGCCCTGTATACCAAGGTAAGTGTTTCATGTCTTTTTTCTAGCTGAAATCCTAATTAAAAAATGTAAGCAATAAGTCAATTGTCTTAAATTTCACGATTCACTTTACAATGTTTCTGGGGGGAATCATTGGAGATCCTTTTCTTTTCTAACATCTCAACCTATAAATAAAACTATCTCAGAGATATGACTGAGACCTTAAAAGTGTCCTCAACAAGGGCGCCTGGGTGGCTCAGTCAGTTAAGTATCTGACTTCAGCTCAGGTCACAGTCTCACAGTTCATGAGTTCAAGCTCCATATTGGGCTCTGTGCTAAAAGCTCAGAACCTGGAGCCTGCTTCGGTTATAATTATAATATATATATATTTTAATTATATGTATAATATAATTATTATATATTATATATTATACACAATATTATATTATGTATAATAATTATTAATAACACAATTATTACAATATATTAATACAATAATTAATACAATTATATTATTAATAATATATTATTATTAGGGGAGTCACTGAGATATTTTATATATATATTAATATATGTACATATATATTATTAGGGGAGTCACTAAGATTCTTTATCATTGTTTTCTGAAATGTAAAATAAAGGATTTGAATGAGAGGAAACACAAGGGTCTTTTTAGCTAGAAGCCATAATATCCTCTCAGTCCATATAGGATGGAAGTACATGTTGGGTATCCATCCCCTTTCTTCATTTGGGCAATGCAGTAACAGGGCGTAACACTTCTAATACAGCAAAATAACTACCCAGATCATAGATAAAGAGACAAAGGCAGGCATGCAAAAAAAAGTATATTTTTCAGCCTTAAGAGAGTATATGAAATATGTAACTTACAGGGGACAAGGATTTAGGGAGGAACAGAGATACAACAACAGTGTACTTATTATTCATATGATTTTATTTTATTTTTTTTCAACGTTTATTTATTTTTGGGACAGAGAGAGACAGAGCATGAACGGGGGAGGGGCAGAGAGAGAGGGAGACACAGAATCGGAAACAGGCTCCAGGCTCTGAGCCATCAGCCCAGAGCCTGACGCGGGGCTCGAACTCACGGACCGCAAGATCGTGACCTGGCTGAAGTCGGACGCTTAACCAACTGCGCCACCCAGGCGCCCGCCCCTGATTTTATTTTTTTAATTCAGCTTTGTATTAATTATCCATGCATCAGAAAAATATTCACTAGGTATGCATATATGATGCTTTAGGAATATTTCAGCTTGTGTATCAAATTTTGATGACATAATTTTGTCAACACTCTTTCCCCCCTAAAATTACACAGTCACATGTGAAGTCATGGATTATACTTAATATCAGATAAATTTATCCGCTGCCCTCCCTTCACTGAACCCTTAAATTCTCTTATTCCTAGTCTATATTGTCTGTTTCAACCAGACTAAATATTTTACACACTAAATTCTAAATTAAAATTAAGGTATTGTATTGTTACTCTTAAGATATTGAATATACAACCTATGTAACCTGGAGAGAGATGTTATAATTAGCACTCTGGATTTGAAAGGTAAATTGTTTCTGCCAGTATCACAAAATATTTCATACTATCTGTCGTTAGAGAGAACAGGAGGAATATCTGCTGGAGTGATAATCACAACTTGAGGAAAAAGAGCTTAGGGACATGGTTGCAAGAGCCTAAGCATTTCATGTTGTTTCTTAATGTTAAATATGACAAAAGTTGCATCTTGAAACCTTTAACTTGATGTTTAAGACTTTATTCTTTATCTTACCCTAAGGTGAATTTACTTGCACCAAAATTATCATTAGGATAAAGAATATGATTAATTGGAAGTAAAGATGTGCAATTTCATCTAAGATGTATGAATCATTATATGATGATAGCATGACAGAACTTTGATAATGTAAGCTTCCTGAACTCCCCTGCATAAAGATTTAAAGTACAGAGTGCAGTTTTAGGTTTAAGTCTTAATGTCAATGGGAACTATATGCTGCTTAACATGACATCCTACATATTGAAATTATGTGAAAACTCCAGCTATATAGAAATATTTTTGAAGTAAATATAATGCAGAATGAATGGTGTCAGTGATAAAAATTCGATTTCTATAACTTGTTAATCCTATGCATAACTATCTCATTTGACTAATAAAATTTACAAATGTAAAAGATCTAACTTGAAAAAGAAGTGAGTTGCATATAGAACTCAAAAACACATACACATTCTTTTACATAATGGATCATTTAGATACATATATGAATATGTGATTTTGTGTGCGCGCGCGTGTGTGTGTGTGTGTGTGTATGAGCCATAAAGATTTATACATGAGGATGAGTTGGTTTTTTGTGCTTTATGCTTATTATTATACTAAAATAGGATGAATTGGAAACATACAAGGAACAGAAATACAAGTAACAAATATGGAATATACATTTTATAAGTCTTTAGAAATATGCAAAAACTATAGAGCGAACTGTTAGAAGTTAGTGCAGATTATATTTCATATCTGTAGAGACTACGCTAATAGCTCATTACAAATAACTAAAATGCGAAAAGAAAAATACAGTCTATCTCAATGGGCACCGTAAATTCACATTATTGCCACATACATATTCTAGTGTGTGTATCGATTTATTTGATGAAAAATATATTAACAACAACAAAACCTGATAACTAAATAAATAATCCTTTCATCAGCCCCTGATTTCTGCCTTACTAATGCTTTGGTGAATCATCGAGGGGAGTAAATTATTCATTATAAATTTCAAAGAGGAGTCTCCATTGACAAAGCTCTGCTACTGGTCCTTATTGGAACCAACATCAAGAGAATTCATTGCAATCTCAAATATTGCAATAAAATAGAAGGTGAGAGGCAATCACTCAGGAGAGGTGTCTAGAATGAACTGAGCTCAGGGAGCTACATCCCAGCTGAGTGAGGTGTGTAAAGATAATTATTAATATTTTGACTTACACTTGGAAAGAAAAAGATTAATCAAGAAGTTGCATGCAAATGTCAGCCAAGGTTTTAAATACAGAAATCTTTATTCTATTTCTGATGAAGAATCTGAAAGGTTTTAACCATAGCCTTAAACACGGTCACTATATTATAACTTTATGGCATTAACAAAATCAGTTATAGAAGTGTTTCAAATATTTGATTAGCTTAAGGCTTATAACAAAGGACCTAGTACAGTACCACCACTATTGTAATAGTAAATAAAAAAAATTAATTAACAAATCTAATTTGTACTGCTTCATAATAAATTCAAGTTTATGAACAATGGAAAGATATTAGGGGAGTCACTGAGATTCTACCACAACTTTACACTAATAGTGAAGAGTTAAATCTTGTGATACAGGTTTTGTAGGAAGGATTCTCTAAAAAAGTTACCACAACACTATCCCCGGTTAACTATCTCCAGCATGTTAAAATTGTCAATACTACCAATCAGCAATAATTCATCTTTAACTCTTGGTTAATTTCTGCTAATAAATGTATAATAGAGAAGGAAGAAAATATTGGAGGTCCTTTGGCACTGTGACATATATCTCTCAACTTCATATCTCATGTGCTCTAGCTAGATACAGACAATTAAGGGGACAGTCACATTTCCTAACATTCTTTAGCAATAATTTTCCTTGGCTGCCAGAAGGACATCATTTAGATCTGGTGAGGAAGGATTCTTTCTCTTCCACTTAGCTGTCTTCCATGTAGCAAATCATAAAACATTTGGGTAACACTGATTTTTCTAAGTCAGTGTTTAACTTAAATTAATAAATATAAAGACTTTCCTCTCATTAAGGGACATTTCCATCTGTCTTATTCATTATTCAAGGTATAATGTCTAATGATTCTCATTTAATGTTAATACCAAATATGTATCTAAGTTTACATAAAATAGAATCACCCCTTTAGTCCAACCAAGAGTATACGGATGCTACCTACTACAGCTACTGACTCAAATATCTGTTGCACACTTTCTATGTGTTAGTCATCAAGCTAAGTACTTTGCAGTTATAAAATTTAATTCCCATTACCACCCTATAAGGTAGATAATACTATTATTCTAATTTTATAGATCAAGAGCATGAGGCTACAAAAGGTAAGTAATATGTCCAATATTCAATTTAGAAAGCTGATTCCAGTGCCCATGCGATACATGATTTGCTGTAGGGTAGAATTCATGGAAAGCCTAAAAAGAGAGATGAATATGGATAGAAAATAAGAGATTTTTAAAAACCTTCACTATCCTCTTTCCCTTATTTTCTCCAATCCACGATTCTCATCAAAATGAAAGCAGGAGGCAATAGCTACAGAATAAAGATCTGTAAGGGGAGAGATTCAATGTGGTCAATTCAATTTAATTTGAATGGGTTATAAACCAACTGGGTCAAGGCCAGCCAAGTTTCAGTTTTGGCTTTTATAGGTCCAACAAGTTTTGTTCATCAAAATACTCATTTGACCCAATGCTAAATGTTTTGAAAATAAGACCCAAAAGACAAAGACTCTAAGCATTCAACCTAATTGCCTTAGCACATGAAGCTAACAGGAGAATCCTATGTAAAGTAGTGTTCACTTAGGTGCAAAAACCTGTAGGCAAGACTAACAATAAAATTACCTGCAGGTAGGTGTTAATGAGGCCATTCAGACAGATGAGGTGTCAACAAGGTCTAGTTATTGGGGAGTGAACTTGGGTTACTATTGTGTGGTGGGGAAGCAAATTCAGGATCTTGACAGCCATTCGTAAAGCTGTTTGATATATCAAGCTGTTTGATATATCAAGAGGGAAAAAAAGGCATCTATCTTATTATTAAAGTTTGAAAGAAAGGTAAAATAAGTGAAGATTTTTCCAGATTAAAGTTAAATATATACCACTGGCAAAAAACAGAGTGTGAAAAGGAAGTATTGAAAAGTAATCTCTCATAATGAAGTGCTTTTACTCTCATACTTCTGTCCTTTAAAGCCAAAACTTAATGCTTTCCCCAATAAATTCAAAGTTATAACAAGGATTTTATATTGTTAGAATGGTAAACATACAACCTATGCAGACCAAACATTTCTTTGAAATACAACAGGTAGATAGAATTTAAGATTACAGTTATCAGGTAGAGATGACGCAAGTGAGCATAATTATTACCCGGTACTGCAATAAATTAGTAGAGGCACAATAAATATAATCTATTAGTGGATACATAAAAGTACCACTACTGGGGCGCCTGGGTGGCTCAGTCGGTTAAACGTCCGACTTCGGCTCAGGTCATGATCTCACGGTCCGTGAGTTCGAGCCCCGTGTCGGGCTCTGTGCTGACAGCTCAGAGCCTGGAGCCCGTTTCAGATTCTGTGTCTCCCTCTCTCTCTCTGACCCTCCCCTGTTCATGCTCTGTCTCTCTCTGTCTCAAAAATAAATAAAAAAAAAAGTTAAAAAAATTAAAAAAAAAAAGTACCACTACTATTCAACAAATGTGATAATAAAGAAACACAATACTCAGATGACAGCTACCGTCTGGCCGCTACTTGCATACCAAAACACCAGAAGATACTTCTCTGAAATATATTTTTATTGCATCTTTTGTTAGTAACTTGATAGAGTATATGCCTGAAAGAGGATGGTATGATAGAGAACTTCTGACATATGTTTAATATCAAATATATATTATCACTTATTTCTTCAAGGTAATTTGGGCTTTAATTGCAAATGGATGTTTTCCTCTGAAATTTATGGGACTTTACTTCTAGCTTGTTAATAAGCTTACAGGATTTTTAGTTTTTAAGTTAAGGGAGGGGGGAGTAAAAATTAATATAATCTGCCAATTTGGAACATTTGCCCAAAAAATTTTGGCTTATTATTTGTGAAGGTTGATCAATTACGGGTGCAAGTAATATGTATGATATTAAATTAGTCCACTCAAAGGGATGTATGATCTCTTAAAAATTTTAGAATCATTACAGTGATTCACAATTTATTACAAATGTCAGTTAAATAGATTATAAAGGAACGTGGCTGGCTTTCGGTACCCCTATCTATATTTTCTACACCTTTCTTCCTCTTAGCCCACTAGTTATGGTGCTCCAGAACTTAAGTGAGTTTCACTCCAGCATATTGGTACTTATGAAATTTACTAAAACAGAGCTATGTCCATCACACAGACATTGTCAGCTATGAATAACAGATATAATTTGTCTTAGTTTGAATCTTGATTTTAAATTCCATTACGTAGCTGTTTTAGCTTGCCGAAAGTTTGTATCTAATGTACAATAAGCACCTACTGAATACTTAGTGTTTTCTTTGTGTGGGGAAGCATCATTTGCAGAGTCACTCAGTGACTAATTTGAAGTATTAAGTTTGGTGCACTGTAGGGATGGCAAATACCTGGTTCATGAACTTCCATACTCCTTCTCCCCATCAGCCACAGCAGACCTCACTACTTCATCCTAGTTCTCTTTCTGTTTTAGATAGTAACCACAGTCTCAGACACATGGAACAACCTCAGATTCCTATTCAGCAGAGCACTCAAGGCAACCATGAACAATCTGGTATATCCTTGGAAAGACTGATACCCTGATGATCACAGACTTGGGGTACAAATTCAGCCTTGCTGGGGCGCTTGGGTGCCTCAGCAGGTTAAGCATCTGACTATGCTCAGGTCATGATCTGGCAGTCCATGGGTTTGAGCCCCATGTTGGGCTCTGTGCGGACAGCTCAGAGCCTGGGGCATGCTTTAGATTGTGTGTCTCCCTCTCTCTCTGCCCCTCCCTGCTCACACTCTATTTCTCTTTCAAAAATAAACATTAAAACAAACAAACAAACAAACAAACAAACAAATAAATAATTTCAGCCTATGTGCCTTTCCATAGAGGAGTTAAATGGCCTCTGGTGAGTTATTTAATTTCTCTGTGGTCTGTTTTCATTCTGAAAATATGTCAGTGAAAATATGAAGATCCGATGCTATAAATTTATGTTTACATCCGAATAGAGAATGATTTTTTTTTAAACGGTAGAAGTAGTTTTGGATAAAGAACAAACACTATTAGTAGTTCAGTCAGCTCACTCTTCAGTCTAATGAAAACATTTTTTCCATTGGGATTATTTTAGGGAAAAGTGTTACTAATTAGAAATACTGCCTTTTCCATTTTTAATGCACTATTTTCTTCAAGTATATTTTTGGATGAATCTTTATTAATAAGTTAAAGTACACAATTATTTTTGAAGTTTATCTTAAATTTATCTTCCTACAAAATAACAGAGAATACCTAGAAAATAAGATTAGCCTTCCACATTTCGGCAAAACTTATCACAACTTTTTAATTTCTGGTATTTTCTTTCATTATTGTTGCCAAGAAAGTTCAGGAGGGGCAAACACTTTAGGATTAAAATGAATGGAACTCAAACTAGATAATTTCAGATCATTACACAACTTGTTTTAATGTACAAAATTCATTACCAATCCTCTGCATTCACTATTTCCATAAGATAGCATGCTGTTGTTGTTTCCACTTCTATTTCTGTTTTGCATTGAACATTTGAAAAATGTCTTATGTTTAAATATTTTCCACAAAGGATAGCATTCCATATTAATTAACACTGTTTTTGCTAAGAAAAATATTCTTTTTTTAAAAAAGCCAAGGTATAAAATTAGAAATTTCTTCTTTATTCAGGAATACACTATGTGCTTATAAAAGTCTTAATTGTAATGTGTTCTATCAATTATAAATAGGAAATACTAAGTATACAGTCTTAAAAAATAAATTCTGGGTGAGCCAATTTAGGAATAGTCTAGTCCATGGAAACTAAGAAAGTACCTCAATTCTTAAGGGAACAAGCAAAAATTCTACATATGAAAATATATGACTTACATATTTAGAGATCCCTTAAGAATATAGGTAGTATCCATGCTATCTAAAAACATGAAGTCACTCTATTTAAAAATTCTTGAATGGCCGCGTCAGGATTGTTATTCTTTTCCAAGGCTAACTGGTATGTGAATTGGGTCATGAAAGCATTTTTTATTGAATATTATAGTCTAAGGAAACAAATTATACTCTAGTGACAGAATATGAAAAAAAAAAGGTCTTGGCATATTTATATGGTAACTTGCAGACATGGAATGGCAACTTTTCCCTAAAATATGTAAATATGTATTGTATCTATCCATAATCTCTACTTAATTTTTGCATATCAGCACTATCTCATCAAATGATTCCTAAAAGTTCAAGAAAGGTGTAGTGGTGAATCAACCATATGCCTTTATATATTTCAGGTAAATTTTAATGCCATCAACTCATAGAAACAGTGAAGTGTATACATGATGAAATATAATTGAAGAGAGAATACAAGAAGTAACAGAAAACCAACTAATTACATCAGTATCTTAACATTAATCATCTCTTGATTATCTGCATCAATGAAAGGGAGTGGCTAATAGAAAATCACAGATAATCTATTTAGTGGGATTGGGTCTCTGGCTTTGTGCTTAGTAGCCGAATTTCTATATGCCCAGTGTAACTTACTGCAAATGTGTTGTGAGGATGCCCATCACCAGAAGAGTGGCCACAGACACATAATTTTGTTTCTGGAAGCAATTCCTAGATTAAACAAAGAGAATCAGGAGTTGGCTTTTTTTCCCTCCAATCTTAACGCTCAAACTAATAATGTACAACAGCATTAAAAAATATTTTTGGATTATTATCTTGGTAGGTGAACATAGATGAGACTATTCCATCTTTGTGTCACAGTTAAAAATGGTATAGATTTAAAAAATAAAAATAATTTGGCAGATACAGAGTTGAATATTTGAACATAATGAATTAACCACTAACCAAAAGTAATTCATCTGCCATGATCTTGACTTAGCAACCTCACTTCCCATTTCTAAGCTAAAATTATGGCCAATGTTAATAATACTCCTATAAATTTAAATGATGTTGTGATTTTAGAGTATGGGGTGGTATTTATCCTTAAAACTTTAATTATGTGTTTTTTGAAAAAGCTAACTGTTGACTTGTACTCCATTATAACAATACAGATGAACATGAATCCTGTTTTGTCATGAAATGTGAGGATAATCACAGGAATCTCTTTAACTAAACTGCCTTGGCCATGCATTACTATTAAGACAAATGTTGCCATTAAATATATATTTGAGACCACGGAGCCAAACTCTAGAATCTCTGTGAAAACCTGTTGAATTGTACCACTTGCACTGAGAACTACTCTATACACTCAAATGTATAGTTTGCATTTCTATCTGTAAAAGCAAAGTGATTATTTATTGATAAATGACATGGAATGTCATTTTTTACTTAAGTAGCATGAGACATTTCAAAGATTTTGTCTGAAGGGCAAAAGGATTACACTGCATTTGAACAGACCATGTGACAACACATCCTTAGACTTCATGTATGATATGAAAGGATGATCCCCATTCATAAGATCCACAAGGGAAATTATATCAGAAAAGAAGAAAAGCAAGGAGGGCTGTGGTAGGGGTGTCAGGGAGTATTTGTAGTGGTTTGATGCATGTAAATATTACATCTTATAAATAATTCTTTTCAAATACATCTCTGAAGTTCAGGGTCTCTGTTTAAGAAACGGATTGTATATGCTTTACATGACTACGTGCCATTTTCTGCAAGATAAGAGCAGCATTAATTCAAACAGGAAAAATGGCTTCCAAAATATACCTTTCCTTTCATTTCCTATGAAGAAGTATGTTAACCTGATGCTGGCAGATGAGGACTACAGAAAAAAAAAATGTTCAAGTTATATTTTACTGTCAGAATCCAACAAACACGTTTTCATCTAAATTATTTTGTCAACAGCCTTGTAGTACCCTTGCTAACCTTATTTGGCACCAGTGCATAATTAGATACACAGGGGTGTGACTCCAATTGAAGGTGTTGGCATTGTAGCACTCTGTGAAAATATTAACTATGAGGTTAACTCCAATTTTCTCTTCTTTAATTAAATGCACATGGTACTAATGAGGTAACCTACTGTTCCTTGATAGCACTAATTAGCTAAGAGGAGAGTACACTCTCACACTGCAATTTAAACCTAAAAATAAGGTTGAAATATGCTAATTGCAGGCAATTTAAAACAGTACAAGTTGAAGAACTAGTCATAATAAGAGAAACTGACTGCTTTACAGCTAGGCAGCTGTAACTTTGGTTAAAATCAAAACAAGCCACATGATTTTTGGACTGCTATTTAACAAGGTCATAAGCATCCTAAAAAAAAAATGAAATGCGACCCCATACTGTAGCAATGAACCATACTAACAAAAAACCCTCAGATGAACACTCCTCAACATAAAAGCAAAAATAAGTGAGCATCGCCAGAACTCCGAAGGTGCCATGACACTATTTACATTTATACTGAAAACTAAACTCCATAAATAAGCAATATCACCTTAAACGAGCACCCAAATCAAATATTGTAATTTGTGTCTTCAACATACCACAAAACACACTGGAGTCCTGAAGATCTGCCATCCCAGTCACAGGGTCAGAAGGAAGGATACATAGAAGCTTACATAGTAAGCCTCAACACTCGAGAAATATAGAAATGAGAAATTTCCAGATAATGTACAAGTACAGTGATAAAAGGAATACACAAAAGATGCTACGGAATAAAATGGTGTAGGTACCATTTAAGGAATACAGGTGTGCAAATATCAGAAGGATTTTATTATGAGGAGATTTTCACTACTCCTCTCTACAGATGAGAGGTTTGGGATGAAAGTAGTCTGGAGCTTCACGGTGAGAGAGAATATTCTCCATTCTTAGCTCAAATGACTCAGAAATATAATTTCAATAAACCCAAGTATAATCCAAATGTATTTTCTTGAGTTGCTTCTCAAACATTTCCCAAATGTGGTTTTAAATGATAAACAATGAGATAAACTTTGATACACAGCATACTTCTGAGAGACCTTCAGATCACTAAAATATATGTTCTCACTGTACAAAGTATATTTTCATTATTTTTTTTCTGTAAAATCCATAATGTCATATTTTTATTAACCAGAAACTTTAACTCACCAAAACACTCACAGATGGATAATGCCAAATCATTCTTGTTAACACAGATAGAAATAAAGTACACTAAAATGACAGTGTCATTCATTGATCCTTAGGGACAAGAGATAGGGACTGCCCCACACTAACGACTCACAGTGACATTTTTTTTGCCCCTGCCACTTAGCATGCAAAATTTTAAAGTATATGCATTTTAAACAATAGAAAGAGTTGAGCAAGCAGGGTGCCTGGGTGGCTCAGTTGGTTAAGCAACCGGCTCTTGATTTGGGCTCCTGAGTTTGAGCCCCGAGTCAGACTTCACAGTGACAGTGCAGAGCCTGCTTGGGATTCTCTCCATCTCTTCTTCTCTCTCTCTCTGTCCCTCCCCTGCTCTCTAGCTCTCAAAATAAATAAATAAACTTTGAAAAAATTAAAATAAAAAGAAAGAAAGAGTTGAGCAAGAAAGAAAGAGTTAAAAAGCAAAATTTGTGAAAATAGAAAGCCAACTTAAAGTTTACTGAAGAACAATAATAGGAGAAAGCAAATCATTTGAAAGCAAAAGCTTTTAACTCCAAACTAATAACTCCTGGAGTTAAAAGTATGTGGGAATAAATTTTGCACTACCATTAGCCCGTCACCCTGTCTTGCCAAAAGGCTTGGTTGAAAAAACTGTGCTTTGAAAAACCCACCCAGCTTCTTCTCCTGCCTGTCCTAGAGCTTTCTACAACAGAAAGTGATAGAATATTGGCAAAAGAGGCTAATAAGTCTCTAATCAACCATGCTTTACTAGATTCATGAAGTTGCGGGTCTGTAAAGAAGTAGCAAGGCGAATGAAATCAGACAGTCATTTAGAAATGGGTCTCCTACAGGCAACCTGACATATTCCAGCAAATCGCAGGGAAATACAATGTGAATGGATATTTTAAATGTTTGCATCTGTTTCAAATAAGCACAAAAGAACCTTTTAACAGTGAAAAGGCCAGGACAGTGTACTGGAATGAGCTTTCGACATTAACTTCAGAAGGAATCTATTCTTCTGTTAAATATGGATCATTGTAATTTTCTGCTAAAACAATAAAAAGTAAGCCATTCAGTGTTGAAAACAAAAATACTAGCTCTGGAGACAGTATGACAGGGTTCAGATCCTGACTCAACACTTACTAGTGGTGTGAACTTGAGCAAGTTATTTAGCCTCTCTTGGCCCCTCTCTCTAGGAAGTTTAATAAGTGACATCATCATAAGATTAAATACACTGATTTGTATCTAGAACAGTGCTGGAACCCATATGTTCAACAATGTACTTAATATTTATTTGCTGTCATTACTGCTTCAGAACATTCAATTTTTTTCAAATAAAAATATTATTAAAGTCCTACTATGTATGCACTACTACATGCTGTAAAGTATACACAAATTCCCAAGCCATCATATCTGCATACAAATAGCTTTCAGTCTCTCATTAGACTTCGTGATACAAATCAAAGCCTCTTTCACATGAATAAAAAATCTTTTAACCACGGAGGTAAAATATCTGTACTCTGAAAACTACATGACAGTGATAAAAGAAATTAAGCATGACACAGATAAATGGAAAGATATACCATGCTCATGGATTGGAAAAACTAATATTGTTAAAATGATATTACCCAAAGTAGTCTACAGAGTGAATGCAATCCCTATCAAAATACCAAGAACATTTTTCACAGAACTAAAACAAATAATCCTTAAATGTATATGGAACCATAAAAGATCCTGAAGAGGCAAAACAATCTTGAGAAAGAAGAACAGACCTGGAGGTATCACAATCCCAAATTTTAAGCCATTCTACAAAGCTATATTAATCCAAACAGTAATGACACGGGCACAAAAATAGCCACATAGATCAACAGAACAGAACAGAGAGGCCAGAAATAAACCCACACTTATATGGTCAATTAATCCATGACAAAAGAGACAAGAATATACAATGGGGAAAAGAGAGTCTCTTCAACAAATGGTGTCGAGAAAACTAGACAGCTACATGCAAAAACAAAAAACAACAAAAAAAAAGCGAAACTGGACCTTTCTTACACTAACAACAAAAATAAACTCAAAATGGAGTGAAGACCTAAACATAAGATATGAAACCATATAACTCCTAAAAGAAAACCTAAGCAGCAAACTACTGGACATCAACCTTAGCAATCCTTTCTTTTTTTTTTTTTTTTTGCAGTGGAGGGGGTATCTATCACCTCAGGCAAAGGCAAAAAGGCAACAAAAGCAAAGATAAATTATTGGGACTACATTAAACTAAAGCTTTTGTATAGTAAAGGAAACAATGAACCTAAAGGGAAACCTACTGAATGACAGAAGATATTTACAAATGATAGGGGGTTAATATAAAAAATATATAAAGAGCTCATACAACGAATGCCAAACAAAACAAATGCTCCAAATCAGAGGACCTGAACAGATACTTTTCCAAAGAAGATGTACAGATGGCAAGCAGGCACATGAAAAGATCCTTGATATCACTCATCATCAGGAAAATGCAAATCAAAACCTCAATGAGATATCACTTCACAGTTGTCAGATTGGCTGGTATCAATAAGGCAAGAAATAACAAGTGTTGACGAGGATGTGGAAAAAAAGGAAACTTTTGGGCCCAATTGGTGAGAATGTAAACTGGTGCAGCCACTACAGAAGACAGTGGGGAGGAATGGGGCACCTGGGTGGATCAGTTGGTTAAGTGTCCCCCTCTTGTCAGGCTTGGCACTGACAGTGGGGATCCTGCTTGTGATTCTCTCCTTCTTTCTCTGCCCTTCCCTCTGCTCTTTTTCTCAAAATAAATTAATAAATTAAAGAAAAAATAAAACAGTACAATGGTTCCTCAAAAAGTTACAAATACCATACCACCCAGCAATTCCACTTCTGAATCTGAAGAAAACAAAAACTCTAATTTGAAAAGATATATGTACCCCTATGTTCATTGTAACATTATTCACAATAGCTAAGACATGGAAGCGTCCTGAGTCCCATCAAAAGATGATGAATAATGAAGATGTGGCATCCATGTATACAATGCAGTATTACTCAAACATAAAAAAGAAAGAAATCTTGCAATTTGCGACAACATGGATGGACCTGCAGGGTATTCTGCTAAGAGAAGTAAGTTAGACAAAGAAAGATAAATACCACATAAGTTCACTTACATGTGAATCCAAAAAAAACAAAACAGAAACAGTCTCATAAATACAGAGAACAAATGGGTGGTTGCCAGAGGGGTGGGAGGATGGGTGAAATAGATGAAAGGGATTAAGAGGTACAAACTTCCAATTATAAACTAAGTAAGTCATGGGTATGTAAAGTACAGCATAGGAAATAGAGTCAATAATACTGCAATAACTTTGGTGACAGATGTTAACTAGACTTATTGTGGGGATCATTTCATAATGTATATACATGTTGAATCATTACATTGTATACCTGGAATTAATATATTATTGTATGTCAATGATATTTCAATAAAATTAAAATAAAATACATTATTTTTTATCTTTTTAGAAACCTGATGCAGCAAAGCAAAAATTAATATGATTGTGTTTGCATTCAGTAACAAGGTGAAGTGACTTCTAAAAGAAAGAATATAATTTTTGCAAAGTTGATGAAGGTATACGTTTCATAGAAAAATAGGCAAGAATTATATATTGATCGTTTATAACAAATAAAAATGTTTTAAGTAAGTTTGTTACTTGAGGTTGGCTGAAGCTGTGCTCAAACTTTAACATTTCTTCAGATTTTATTTTTTTTTATTAAAAAAATGTTTTTGTTTATTTATTTTTGAGACAGAGAGAGACAGAGCATGAACGGGAGAGGGTCAGAGAGAGAGGGAGACACAGAATCCGGAGCAGGCTCCAGGCTCTGAGCTGTCAGCAGAGAGCCCGATGCGGAGCTCAAACTCACGGACCATGAGATCATGACCTAAGCTGAAGTCAGACGCTCAACCGACTGAGCCACCCAGGTGCCCCAGATTTTATTTTTTAGTAATCTCTACACCCAACATAGGGTTTGAACTCACAACTCCAAGATCAAGAGTTGTATGCTCCACTGACTGAGCCAGCCAGGTGCCCTTTTCTTTAACATGTTTAAAAAAAGCTGAAATACAATGATATCTGAATGGAACCGTAGTCCACATTTTAAAGGTACACAAGTTTTTAAAAAAGTGTTTAGCTAGTCAAGAAATATAACCACTCTTGACCTGGTATAAAACAAGAACAAAATTAAACAGTTGGTTGGCCTTTCTTCTACTCCAACTGTTTAGTTTGTTGGTTTGGTTGGCTGTTTTGAGGCCATTCATTATATCTTATGGAAACTTCCCCCGGGACAGTGTGGCCAGGGTTGTGCCAGGACGTTCTGTGTTGGCTTAGCAAATTCAAATTGCTTCATCCTTCTCCAGCCCATGTTTGAAAAACAGATTCAAAGCTGTCTAGCTCTGAAGAAAAGGTGAAGAAAACAGAACTAATGCCTGGAAAAGATTTTGTATATTTCCTAAGTCCAGTGGCTCAAAGTGGTTGGGTTAGCCCTGCCTTCCTTTTTTCCCCCTGTGGCACAGACTGCAAAACCCACATAAAGTTGAGGAGCACATGATGTGGCCATCAAAGAATCACTTTGCAGAGAAGGGAAATGAAGTCCAAGGAGCTGAAATTATTTACAAAAGGTCATGCTTTTCTTTTTAAATGTTTATTTATTTTTGAGAGAGGGGGAGGGGCAGAGAGAGAGGGGGACAGAGGATCAAAGTGGGCCCTGTGCTGACAGCAGAGACCCCGAAGCAGGGCCTGAACTCACGAACTGCGAGGTCATGACCTGAGCCAAAGTCAGATGCTCAACACACTGAGACACCCAGGCGCCCCAAAAGGTCATATTTTTGTATTTATTTTTAAGGCTTCTGTGCACAATTGTACAGGTTCTCAAACTTTAGCATGTGAAAAAATCTCTGGATAAGTTGTTATAACTGCAGGTTCAAGGCTACATTCCTAGAGAATCAGATGCAAAAGATCTGGGATAGGGTACAAGAATATGCATTTAAAAAAGCATCTTGGTGATTGTGATTTAGAGCTTCTGTAATTCTACTTTGAGAAACCTTGTCTTTTGTGTTCAGGATATTTGCATTATAGGTAAGTTTTCATTCTTTCATTCTATTTAGTCAGTCAACACTTTTTTCAGAAGGTTGCCATTGTCTCCATCTAGATACCACAGACACTTGGGAAGATTTGTGATTTTAAAGTACTTAATAGTAATCAATCCAACACACTGAAATTTCCAAAATAAGATTTGATCCCCATTTCATAGTGAAAAAGTACTGAAGAATTAAGAAAAATTACAGAATATAACAATGTTGAAGTCAGCTTTTTCGCTCTGTTTTTGTCAATCCTGTCTCATTCACCTCAGAAAACTGCCATCATAACTGGCACTAATTGGCAGCCTTGTTAGAAATCTCAGCAGAAGAGTCAAGAATAGAAAGATATGGACACCTCTTACCCAAGCACCTGGCTGTCTGCACAGGTGAGGCTGAGATCAAGGATGGGACAGATGACCTGGCTGCCGTCTGTGAGAAGGATAAGACCTACAACTGTTCCCTGACTATGTAGACAACTTGAATCTCCAGGGATGTTAATCAAGTATCTCTCATGTGTCTAAAGTCACTGAAAAACAAAAGATGCCCACAGTGCTCTTACAAGTGATGTACTTATTATATTTTAAGAGGGAATGAAGGCAGCAGTTAACAGACACTTCTGGCTTGAGATACTCCTACAGAATATTAGAGACTATTGTGATTTTTCTTGTGACTTGCTTGCTTATTTTATTCAAGAAAATATTTTAAGCTCTTCTGAAAAAAATAGGGAGTTGGATTTCTCATGAACATCTGGAGGGCAGAAGACAAAAATTTAAGTATGTAATAATTACTGAATTGATAAAATGAACATACTGAATGTAATACGATTTTTCCTTTTCCGGAGTGTATTGAGGCTAAGCAGAAATCACTATGCAAACATAAGAATAACAGTCCCAGTTTTATGCTCTTCTTTTTTACTCTGTAGTTGAAAGAAAATGCAGATGTGTCTTGCTACCTTGAGTTAGGTGAGATAATACAGGGTCAGAGTACACCATGGGAAAACAGCTTTCTCAATGAAGTGAGAATGTACAGAGCAGCGGTCCTGTATGCCAGCACAGGACATCACAGATTTACTGATCACATATTTTATGTCACCATAATGAGTTCTACTCTATTTTTTATCTTGGCTGCTGACTTCTTTTTAATCCTCAACCTCCCCTTCCCCTCTGGTCCAATATCTGGGCAGAAACCTTGTGCACGCACCTCTCCTTTGCCACTGTAGGGAAACTTAAATCCCCACTCAAGGGATCTTTTCTCCAACTCACGTCAGAGGCCCTAGAAAGACCCAACCCATTCCCTCCTGGACCTGCTGGTGTCCAATCAGCTCTCCCCAGGAGTCTCTTTCTTGTGTGAGGAAGAAAATTTCTCTCAAAGTTCTCTTGGTATTTGGAGTGTCATGAGCTTTGACATCTGAACCAAATTTTGGGTGGGGGTCCCTCTCACTTCTGTGGATACAAAGTCAAGTGGTAGTGCCTAACCCAAAGAATTTATAGTCAAATCAGGAAGACAAACTACTAGTGACTAGTAACATATTATATGCTATAAAAGATGGATGCGCAGGGTGCCATGGAAGCCTAGAGTAAGGACAGAAAAGGATTTTAGCCTAGGTGATGATGAGTAGATGTTGATATACAAAATGGGTATGTGGTGGGTGGAGGTAGGGAGCTTTCAAGATCAAAGGAGCAGCCTATACGAAGGCTTGCAGCTAAATGACCCCCTGCTGCATTCAGAGAAACAGAGACAGATGGTCTAGCAAGGCCAGAAAACAGACAGGGTGGCAGGCATGAGGACAAAAGGGAGAAGCAGAGGCCAGATCTTCAAGAGCATCACGTAAAGTGGCCTTCACGTGCATCAAATTTCTCATCACTAAATGTGTACTTCATCTGCCTTTTATCTTGGAGGATTCATTGAAGGGTTAAATACATAAAACATTTCGGAAGTATTTAGAATACTATAACTGTGATCCTGAAAGTAACTGACCAGTACATGTTGGCACAAGTGATTCTTTTAAAATCTTTACGGTGGCAAGAAATCACTTTTTGTTTCCAGGAATTTTCCTTCCTCCTCCTTCCAGTCAGCTGCTTTCCTAGGACCTTACATATGTCTTATTCCTTATTATTTTTTCCCAATCCCTTAAGTCTACTGGTAAATTCAAGTATATTTAAAGTCAGTTCAGTATCAAAATTTCATTTGGAAAACTGGGCTGCAAGACCAGAAGAGTACTAAAATGTAACGTGTCTGAATCGTGTCACAATAAAGGTACAGAACTAAATTAACTTTTGTATTACCAAGCAAAAGTTAAGAAAAATAACTTGATGTGACACACCAGGATATTTTTATCTCCCAGAAAGTTTTGTGATTAACTACACTGAAAACTTGGGAAAACATAAGATCTTAGTTCAATTTTATAAATGCAGCACTCAAGGAAATGAAATGAACTTTTTAAAATTTGGGGTTCAGAAAAAGAAAGGAATGCTTCGTACTAGATTTACTGGATATTGCCCCTTTCCTTGCTATTTGGGGCATTCAGAATATAATTTCACAGATGATATATTTTTCTTAATGTGATTTTCAGACTCCATCTAATGGAAAATGCCTGGTTAGGATTAAGAGACATAGTACAGATGTTAAGCTACATTTGCATGCAATTATTTCTAAAACAAATGCCAGGGTACAGAGTCTATTGAAATGGCTTTCAGGACGGCTGGCACAATGTATTAAACCAGCTTCCAATTTCTAAGTAAGTCAATATTCTGACTATTTCAAGTCAAGACACTGAGCACAAGCATAAACCTTAGATTTTTTACCTTGACACATTGTCCAAGAATGTATGCACATAGGGTTAGAGCCCAAGGATTCAGGGTAGGGATTTAACATTTTTTAAAGAAAAAGCCTTTCTTGCTTAATTAAAAAAAAATGCACTTTATGTATTAATCTCCATATCTGAAAAAAATCAAAATTACTATGAAATAAGTTAAACTAATAATTTAATAGGTGAAATAAAACAGAGAGTAATGCATTAGAAGTGCTGTGTAGCTTTCAACTTGATTCAGGGTTTTGTGTTTTTTTTTTTCAAAAACAACAAAAACTATCCATAAAGTTATTAATTTTTTGTTAGTAGAAACCTTAGCTTAGCTGATGGTCTTATAGTGATACACTTTTAAACATCATACTAGAAGTAAGACACTCTTGTTTAAAGTACTTCTGAAATGCATCTATCCTCAACTTTAACAGATACATTATAAGTAGTGAGTGGCAGGACCAAAAGGAGCCATTCACCGCCTTCTTGGAGGAGGCGCTAACCCTACATGTCCTTGGAGTCGATGGACTGGGCAAGACCTTTAATTACCCCTCAGGAATCTTTTCCATAGAAATGTATTTTTGGATTTGGACTTGACTCCATGAATGAAGTACGCAGAGCAACTGCTGTATCTATTACGCATCACGACAAAACACTGAATCATACTTTCACTGGTCAAAATTCAGAAAGTATCAGCATCTCCTTTACCGTGTGCTTTACTCCTCATTGAGGAGCAATTGAAATCATGTCGCCCTAGGAATTTACGAGGGGACTAGAAGTTGTGGCAGGTCCTTTTCTGATCCCTGCAGGGGAAGCAGCAGCAGCCCTTGGATCAGCTACTTTTTATCCGCTGTTGGTCTCAGTGGCAGCTCCTTTTCTTGCCAATAATGATAAATGATAGACTCTTTAATGAGGAATAGAGACTGCAAGCTGCACACACAGAAGCTTATCTTGTTGGCATCTCTGATTATAATTTGCTCCCTATCAACCTCTTCTCCCTCCTGACTGCGATGTGAGGTAGAGAGGAAACCTTAAGGAAGAGGATCAATTATTTAAAAATAGTACTCTTTCCAACAGAAACTCTTCCCATTAGGCATAGAAAACTCTCATGATGCCAAGAGAAACTCCCGCAGAGTCCCAGCTCTGCCCTGCACTTTTTTTTTTTTTGTATCAAAAGATTATTCTACACATTGTTGGGTAAACATTTAACTGCATCATCAAGTCCCACTGCATTCTCAACAGTGCCTCCCAACAGGTGGAGATGATGAAGTACAGGACAGAAAGGAATATTGGAAGTCAGAATCACTCCAGTAGAATCTTTTAACCATAGTGGTGGCAGAGACTCCTCCAGGGAGTTTCCACTCATTCCCCCATCTCTTCCCTTGCAAACCACAGCTTTATCGCAGTCACAAATGGATCTAGATCCTGGACAATGAAGACAATCAAGAAAAGGCAGGATTCCTGTTTCATACCTCATCATCCTTGTTATTTTAAACTTGTTTTCCAAAAATGAAAAATTTGAGAGACCTTTTGGACAGCAATTAAGAGGCATATGCTATCAGTGATTAATACCAGGATAAAAAGCACAGGAATTGGAATCAGACAGACTTGAATTCATGTAGCAGCTCAAACTACCAGCTATGTGACCTTAGATAGTGTAATTTAACCTTTCCAAGCCTGTTTCCTATTCTGAAATAAGACAGCATAAATAAACACATTATCGGGTACATCAAGTGAGCACTGAATATATATGGTAGCCAAGTGAAATAAAATCACAAATGCTTTAGAATCTCTCTTTTGTTAGAGAAAAAGAGGCATTAAAAAAGAATAGGAACATGAGAAATGTGACTTCTCTAACATCTCTGGTTGACGCCTCAGCTTTCCTTTTCAGTGGCTTAGTCACCTATTTAGTTATGATCACCCACAACACCTGTCACTAAAGGCCGGATGGGGACTAAGATAAAGCCCTTTATTGGGCAGGGGAGTCTGTATCACTACACTGAGCAAGTACAAAATCCTCACACAGATACATGAGTGAACTAGTAGTAAAAGGCTGCTCTGTATTCGCAAAACATGGTTTAAAATATCAAAATTAGTGTTTGACACTTAAAATACGAAAATACAATTGAAAGTAACTAGATTCCATGAGGTAAGATTATAATTAAAATAAATATAATGTAACTTCTCCAAAGAATTTATTTTTGAGAGTTTAGGTCCAGAAAGATGGACAGCTGAGATGTGTTCTGAATTAGAAAAGATGGAAGGAGAGCAAAAGCTATCACAGTAATCACCACGCATAACAATAGAAAAAGAAAATAGTAGCCCAGAGCCAGGATCACAAACTTGCACAAAACCACCAGGGCTATATATGTACTAAAAATAGTATAGAGTCGCCATTTTTTAAATGTATTAAACAGTTTACCAGGAAAGAAAATGTCAAAATTTTAGAATTGTGTTGCTATTAGAAATTATTCATTTCTAAGCCAGGACCATGTTTCATTATCCAATAGCTGCTCTCAAGAATGAAGCTAATTTACATTTAAAATAGGAGTACAGTCTACTCTTTAAAAGCACAATGGTAAACACACCAATTTGACAATTACATTAATATGAGTATTTGCATAATCTGTCTTCCACACCTGTTCTTAATTTGAAGCAGCTGCAGGACAAATCACATCACACTAATCTCAATGGGTATGTGTGTGTTCCAAACAGTAATGCGCGCATCTTATTTTTCGAAGATCTTTTATTTTTTAAATGTTTCCTAACTTTTAAAATTTTGACGAAAGTTTTATACAAGCCATAATATTTATTAGGTCAATATTAATTAGTGGAATAAGCATAAAATCAAATAATAACATTAATTAGAGGAATAAGTATAAAACCAAATTAGTGGAATAAGCATAAAACCCTTACATTATTGGCCTCCTCTGTTTCAACATGTGAGAATACTGATTTTTATTGCTGGAGGCTTTTTTTATTTTTTAAGTAACATGTAACATGTATTTTATATACAACAAAAAGGATTAAAAAGAACAATAAAAATATATCTAGAAAACTTCAGTAAGAAATATAACCAGAGAATCAACAGCAAATGCATTAATGGAGAATCAAGCAATAGCTACAAATGATCTGGAAATGTGTTTGCAACACGGATAATTGTGGCATCTTTTGGAACATCTTTTCTAAACTGGATTCCATTTATGTTTTAACAAAACTATATCATAATTTAATGAGCAGAGATTTACTTTCATCTTGTAAAGGATACACTTTGTTTATGTGTATTGAAATATATACTAAGTGCCATCAAAAAGGAAGTCAGATTATTATTGTTACATATTCTTCTACTTCATGTATTTAAATCATTCAGTTAAGATTCTAGCTGGTAGAATCTAAGAGACCCATGTAATCTGTCAACAAAACTGTCTCTCTTTAATCTTCTATTATGCATGGGAAATGAAATTAGAGCTTTCTAAAGATGTTATTTATTTCCTGAAAATTGAATGAGAGCATGAACAGTAATGAACTAGAGCAATAGAGACGATCTGTTTATTTACAGGCTGTTGACTTCCATAGAAGTAAACATTGAATGCCTCAATTCTTAGTTCAGTATTTCATTCAGAATCCCATTTTTACAAGTGCTTTCATTATAGTAGAAGATGAAAATACTTAAAACATTCATTGTAGCTTGCATTTCTATTACATTTTTTATGCTCATTATTTACCAATTCTCAGCATAAGAGAAACTGAGAGTCAAGAGTTAAGTGATTTGCTCAACTCTCAAAACCTGTACCAGCCTTATAGACCAGGCATTCTGACCCCAGAATATTCTTTCTTATCACTCAGAGCTGGTTTTCAATTGAATAATAGCCATTAGTATAAATAAACAGGAGAAAACATTTTTAATAACAAAATATTTTAAAGTTTCTTTTTTTTTTTTCACTTCACAGGATCTGAAATATTTCAACTCATGGCTTTAAATGTACTAGAAAACACTTTCTTTTTTAATTTTTATTAATGTTTATTTATTTTTGAGAGAGACAGAGACAGAGCATGAGCAGGGGAGGGGCAGAGAGAGAGGGAGACACAGAATCCAAAGCAGGCTCCAGGTTCTTAGCCATCAGCACAGAGCCCGACGCGGGGCTTGAACCCACGAGCTGTGAGATCATGACCTGAGCTGAAGTCGGATGCCCAACTGACTGAGCCACCCAAGCACCTCTAGAAAACACTGTTTCAAAAGTGACTATAATAAAAGAAAAGAACTATTTTCTATTTAGATAAATATAGTGCAAATTCTTACCGAGAACCAAGACTCTAGGAGCAGAAAAATGATTTTTATTACTATATAATTTCAGCAATAAAACCAAGTTATAGTGATTGTGAGAAAAGCAATTTTCACAGTTGTGACCTCTATATAATTATATTTCTAAATATTCCTTATTTTATTTTTCTTCATTAAAAAACTTACATATATAATTGAGCGCACAGAAAAGTACTCTAAACAGATAAGCTGGCATGTCATGGGGCATGTGGAACATAATGGAATGAAAACTATATTTGTATGTAATGAATACGCAATTGTATAATATTCTAACAACAAATTTCACTTTTTCTCTGAGTATCAGAATATTTTAACCTCAGTAAATGAGCTGTAAATTTCTAAATTTTAAAATAATCTTGTTTCTTTTTGTTTTTGCTATCGACAAAAACTAGCTTATCAAAGTTAAAAGCTTTTGACATGTAACTGTAAAGAAGGTTGATTTTTTTGTAAATATAAGCTCCTGAAAAGGTCTATTCTTTTGCTAAAAATAAAGGATTAGGATAATAAACTTCTAGAGCTGCAGACAAAGTCAAATCTTCTCAGTTGACAGAAAAAAGAAAATGAGGTTACACAACTAAACTGCCTTCTCCAAGCTCACACAGTTAGTGAGTGATGGAGCCAATCCTTGGATCCAAAGCCTCTCCTGACACCACAGAATCTGACCTCTTCTCTTTATTACAAAACCTCAACTGAACACTGACAGGTCATTTACAACACGTTCATGCTTTTCTAGATCCGAAACTAAGCTATACTCCAATGGATGAATATACAAATAAATCTTACATGTAAGAGTTCTAAAAACTATAAAACTGCATTCATTTCTAGACTGGCAGAATGATACCACACGCACGGATGCACACAGAAATGCAGGTGATCGCATATATACACGTGTTAACACGATCACCGGGAGCTTGGAGTTCAGGTGAATTTCAATTGTTCATATTTTTCGGAACTGCCTGAATTATTTTTTTTGTGAGCACACATTGCTTTAATAATCACTCAAAATTAGGCTACTTGCAGATTTTCAATAAAACATAGAACAGTAGTTATATTTTTCATACAACACGTTAGCTCCTAAAAACCTTTACAGACATGAAGATTCATCATATGAGTGCTCTGATTTTTCTTATTAAAACAGGGTTTATACTCTTGCCTTAGTCTCAGCAATGCAGAAATATAAATACATAACTACCTATGGCACGAGGTTTCTTTTAAATGTGAAGAAATTATTAAAATACTTTTTTCTCCTTTTCTTCTGCTTTACAATCGGAGTAAAAGTAAACCCCCTTTGTGATTGGCTCTCCCATTTTCCTTTTAATCATCTCTATCCTATTACTTGTTATGCTTAGACTTGTTTCCATATTTCTCAGATTTTGGAACTCAGTCCTCAACAAATTTCAAGGAACCACAAACAATGCCTTAGGAGGGACAAAAATGAAGAAAACCTTATTCTGCTCAGTCTGTGAGTGATGGCTGATTCACTAAACACTTAAGAGAAAAGAAAAATCCAATTTATTCCATAGAATGCTCTAAAAAGCCATAACTGTCAAGCAGCGTTTTTTTTTTTTTTTACCTTAAACCACTGAGTTTTGTTTAAAATGGCTTAGAAAAATGGTTATTATCCTGAATTTTTATCTAGCCAGATTGCCAACTCCCTTAGGGTAGGAACATTTTGAAACCCCTATGGTACCTGGTGCCTGCCTAGCAAAGTGTCTAACACACTGAGGGCATTCAGTCATGTTTCTTTGATGGATTGATTGACTGAGGATGTAAATTCTAATACACGGAAATACTGTAAACCACTTTTGAAATCTTACTGCTCTTTTGTTTTTTGCTTGTGGTTTTTCCATTGGAGCATGATAATCATTTGTTTCATATGAAATTATAGAGAGTAGGCTTTTCAATTTATATCTACATTACTCCTGAACTCTCTTCTTATTAACTAAGTATCTAGTTGAATAGAATAGGAAGCAAAAAGGTAGGGAGTGGGGAGAAAATATATTAGCCAACCTTTAGTTTAGCAGTGCTGGAAATTATTGAGTGGGAATGCCAAATAAAATAACTACATCAATTGCTTAAGTAATCATTTCTAATTTGGTTTAAGAAACATTTCTCACTATCAATTATGTCGAGAACAGATGTTTCCTTTAAAGCAATTTATATTGGTATGACATTGTGAATCAATGCTATTTTGACCCTTCAGTGATGGCAAGATACATCTTCACGTTGAGTAATTCATTTATCAGTGCTCCATCAGAAACTTGGGTTCTTACTGCACACTGCGTCAACAAGTTCATGTATTCTCAAAGACTCAGGAATCACTAATCAGAAACCACTTGAGTCTCTTTTTTTTTAATGCTTATTTTTGAGAGAGAGAGAGAGAGAGAGCGCGCGCGAACGAGCTAGCAGGGGAGGGGCAGAGAGAGAAAGAGAGAATCTCAAGCAGGTTCTGTACTGTCAGCACAGAACCCATGTGGGGCTCAAACTCACAAACAATGAGGTCATGACCTGAGCAAAAATCAAGAGTCAGACACTTGGGGTGGCGCCTGTGTGGCTCAGTCAGTTAAGCGTCCGACTTTGGCTCAGGTAATGATCTCACAGTTTGTGAGTTGGACTCTCTAGTCAGGCTCTGCGCTGACAGCTCAGAGCCTGGAGCCTGCTTCAGATTCTGTGTCTCCCTCTCTCTCTGCCCCTCCCCCCCGGCTCGTGCTCTGTCTCTCTCAAAAATAAATAAAAACTTAAAAAAAAATTTAAAAAAGTCAGACACTTGATCAACTGAGCCACCCAGGAGAACCCCCCCCTTTTTTTTACTATATGTACATACATCTCTGTATTTCATAGATTGATTTCAATATTCTAGTATTTATTAAAGGGGTTGCAAAACGGGTCCTGCAGGTCAGAGTGGGGGAGAAAGGGAGGGAGAAAGGAAAAGGAAAAATTGTAATAAAGAAAGAGGGGAAAGAATGTTAAAAGGGAGAGAAAGAAATGTACATCTTCTTTAGAGGGAAATGAGCTCTCAAATATTATATCTTTCCAACTCTTCCCTATTTCTTTGCACCTAGTCTACATTTAGCTGCCTGCACTGGAAAGGTATCAGGGTTTGATCTTCTGGCCTAATGATATGCAAAATGACCACTGCAAGTAAGTATTAGAAATAAAATGAAAAGAAACCACATACAGGAAGAGCAAGATAAAAAACAGGTAAACAAATCCTTAAAAAGATCATAATTTTACTAGGGAATAAAAATAATATGGTCACTTGGCTTACTTTGCTTTCAAAATTTATGATGTATTTTGTTTTTAATTTTAACGTTTATTTATTTTTGAGAGACAGAGACAGTGTGTGAGTGGGGGAGGGGGAGGGGCAGAGAGAGGAAAAGACAGAATCTGAAGCAGACTTCAGGCTCTGAGCTGTCAGCCCTCCATGTGGGGCTCAAACCCATGAATTATGAGATCATGACCTGAGACGAAGTCGGACGTTTAACCAATTGAGCCACTCAGGTGCCCCTATGATGTGTTTCTCAAAGGAAAGTTCATTATACTATTTCTTTTGTTTGAAAGATAAAATCAAATTTCACTAATTCCATAAACCATGTATTTTGAGAAGAAGATGGACTAAGTTCATTTTAATTTCATACTGGATAATTACTACAAAGCATGTAGGACCTATTAGAGAAGGTAAGATTATTAAAAATCATTACACACTTACAGCATCTCAGATCCAAGCCAGTGATTAAATCTTATTCTCAAGGTGCCCTGGATCAAGGGCTGACACACAGTCAGCAGAACAATCCCAGTTTGGTGGGGCATAGTCACATATAGCATAAGGACCTCCCATTCTTACTCCCCCAGAAAGGTCATCCTTCAACCAGACAGGCAGCCAAAGGCAGGAAGAGAAATTTCTGCCCTTCCTGTCTTCCTACCTGTCCCCAAGCTGAGAATTCCTAAAGAAATTATTCATTCATGAAAAAGGTGACCTTGTAGTCAGACAGAACTTATATTCATCCCTGGATCCTTGAGAAAGTTACTGAACCTTTCTGGCCCTATAATTCCTCATAGGTAAAATAGGAACAGCACTAACCAATTCTGGGTTAGGTAGAAACACAATGACCAATCACGGGTAAAGTACCTGAAACCCAGAACACAGCAGGAACTCATACATGTCAGTGGAGCTGGAGATGAGGGGAGAACAAGCCTTCTCCGAACTTCTACTTACCCCACAAAGTTCCTGTTTTCTTCTAGTGTGGTGGCTTATAACACAGATAATTGCAGAAAATACAGAAAAAGTATGAAATACATCTTTTATCTTCACTATAGCTGGAAAGAAAGTCAGAACTTTCTTGAGCTTTCCAGAAATACCACAACCCAATACGTAATAGCCAAATGAAAATTTTTCTCCTGACCTTAACTTATTTAAATTTCGGCTTCTATGACTATTTTTTTAATCACCCTTCAAAAAAAAACACTGTTTCTCTACACGCAATATATGCATATGCTTTACTTATTTAAACTTCTCAGTATTTGTTTCACTGCCTATGCATGTTGCACCAGGGTGCGTAACCAGCACTGTGGAGCATCAGCAGCAACTTCCGGGAGGAGAGGCATCACCTCTGCTTACTTGATCTAGCATTGTGCCTTACTCAGTACTGAATATATACTGGATCTGTAAGAACATTTTAGTTATAACTAAAAATATTAAAGCTTAGAATTAAGTCATATAACCCACTCATCTTTAGTCACTTTAATACATAGGTTTGTGTCTTTCTAAATTTTCCCAGAAGAAAAACAACAACAATAACAACAACAAAACTTGTCACTGAAGTATCTCAAGTCATAAAATCTCTTTTCACATATTCCTTGGGCCAAATGAGTTGGCACTAACATCTATTGTAAACTGTTAGTGGCAGACACCGTTAGGTGCCTGCTGCAAAATCTATCGTTCCTTTTTCTCTATGAAAAGTTTGGGTTTAGCGTAACAAAGTACCTGGTCAAACGTAATCAATCAGCTTCCCAGATTCAGTTGAAGCAATGTGTTCATGTGACACTGTTCAGGCCAACGAGAAGGAAACAGAAGCTACTATGTAAGGCTTCTTGGAACACTTGTTATTAAAGGGGCTCTGATTCAGCTTGCACAAGCTTATTTGTATTTTGCCATCCCCTTCTTTCCGCCTGGAACATGCCTGGAAAAGGGGCAGCCATCTTGTGACCATGAAGACAAAGGCTACACAGGGGCAGAGCAGGAGGCTAAAAGAAACGTTGGTCTTTCATGTTATCCTTGAGCAGTTGTACCAGCCAAATATAGACTGCATATCTAAGGAGTTCATGCTTTATGAGAAAAATAAATCTATATCCTTAAAAAGAGCAGCTGACAAATTCCATAGAAAATTAGGCAGTATTTCAGTGGAAATATTTGAAATTCACATGGCTAAATCAATAGATACGATCAACGCATAAAAGTTATATGCCAATAAATCATACAGAAAGTATAGTTCTTTGATGATATTTGAAAAATCCTCACATCTCATTTGTAATCTTGTACATTTCTGGTATAATTTTGCTAAGCACACTTTTTACTTCCAGTTCCTTAGGAAAAGTATCATTGATATTTAGCAGGGTTAGAACATTGCTAGTACAGAATAATCAAGCAGTATATCTTGTTCAAAAAAGAAAAACAGAATAAATAGGGGGAAAGAGCTTATTGCAAGCAAAATATTATGTATCTATAAAATTAATAAACCAGAAGATAAAATCAGGAAAGAAAATATTTAAGAAAAGATAAAAATGAGAAAGAATTGTTATTGTTAAATAAGTATATTACATGCTATCTACACAGGAAAAGGAATCGGTTGAAGTATTAGTCATAAACAGACTGCCTAATAGAGCTAAGACAAGATAAATTAGCAATGTGAGAGGGGGGTGGGTAATGTGACCTGATTCATGCAACTAATCTAATCATGTAACTGAATCTTTATAACTAACATATATGGGATGATAAAATAAAAATACGATATGGGTTCTCGAAATACACATGGGTGAGGGATTATTTCTCTCTGAAGAGTCAGAGAAGACTTGAGGGAATAGGGCCTTAAATTGTAGGAGTCTGGCAACTAAGGTAGCAGGCAGTGGGTAGGTAGGTGTGAACGACCTTCCAAACAGATGGGAGGAATAGAAACCAGGGCAAATAGGTATCAAAGTTCTTATGGTTCATGTCACCCCAGAAAGTGCCTGGTATATAAGAAACAACCTGTAAATATCTATGAATGACTGAATAAATAAATATACAGCATGTTCAGTGAGCAGTAAGGATTAGATCATGGTTGTGATGTATCAGGTATATGATGATGTATAGCCTTTTGTGCCATGGTGAGAGGTTGAAGAAAAGGGAAATTTTCACATTAGAGCAGAGGAATATGACCCAATTAGATCAGAAGGGGTTATATCTGGACACGGTAGAACACAAATCAGAAAAGTTGATGAAAGCATTGGATAAGGGTTGGGAGAGATAAATAATTTCAGTTTAAAACAACTTTAAGTTGGCATGCACCAGCGGGCAAGTGAAAAAAACAAATCTGGAACATGGCAGAAAGGAGAAACTCAATTATAAACTAGCCCTGATGAATGGACTCCACACATTTACCCAAAATGCACTATGTGCCAGACACTGGAAATGTGAAGATGAATAAGACAGAGTCCCAGCCTCCAAGTAATTCTGATTCAGTGTGATACCTATAAAAATAGAAGTAGGTATATGACATAGAAGTAATATATAGAAACGAATAATTAAATCTACATTGTGTGTGTGGCAGGAGAGAGTATCAAAAGAGACTTCAGAGTAGCTGACAACAAGAATGTAAAAGGTACCCAGAAGTTTTCTAGATGAAAGTGGAGAAATGCATATTGAGAAAAGAAGGGCAAGGTCAGCTTTGTGGAAACACGAAGCAATGTTAGAGAAACTGCCGCTCACATACCACGTAAAAAGTGTGTGGTGAACAATGAGATCAGCATGCGAGGGCCACTGTACCAGACAGCTGTCTTTGAAGACAATGAGCCTTTTCCTTAAGGTTCTAACACTGAAAGGGAGGCCAACTGGACATAGTGCATATGTTGGAGGACTTTAGAAGACAAATTGTTTTGATCAAAGATATAAGAAGAGAATGAGTTCATTAGTGAAGATTTTACTCATTGAGAGTACTGATGAGAACTGATTGAAAGTAAAATTCTGAAAATATTGTTGGAAATGATCCTGGATTATTTGGAAATTATCCATTATCCATGGATAAGTGGAGAGAGACCTCTCAAGACACCTAGCCAGGGGCCTTTTGAATTAGCTCAGGTTTAAAGACATACACACACACACACACACACACACACACATAAAGGAAACAAAACAAAACACAGGACAGGATTCAAAGGCTGCTGAATCTGGTAGGAACATGAGGTGCCATTATTTCAGCATTTTTCATTGTGTAGGTTGAAGAACAGAGTTCCAGACATTAAAAGGACACAGTATTGTAATAAGAGAATTCGGAATCAGTACTTTTTTTTTTTAATTGTCAGAACACTTATTATTTTTTTAGCATTTATTCATTTGTAAGAGACAGAGAGAGACAGAGCATGAGCATGGGAGGGGCAGAGAGAGAGGGTGACACAGAATCTGAAGCAGGCTCCTGGCTCTGAGCTGTCAGCACAGATCCCAACTCAGGGCTCGAATGCACGAGCCGTGAGATCATGACCTGAGCTGAAGTCAGAAGTCTAACCGACTGAGCCACCCAGGCGCCCCCAGATTCAGTACTTTTTATTACAGGGTCCCACTGTTTCAGAAAAGTAGTTTGGGATTTCTGCATATGACTCTGTGGACCAGCTGCATTAGAATCTTCTGGAGAGCCTAAAATACTTTGATTTTTCCAAAATCCAATCCCCTCAAATTTTTACTGAATGGTCTTGGGTGGATCCCCAATTCTCCATTTCTTAAATGTTTTGAAGTATTTCTTGGATTTGAGAAACACTGGCCTAAGCGAACTCTAAGACTGCACAGGAGACTGATGACAGTTATTGGAAATATATTCTTCTATAATAAAGAGAAAAGTATCAATGATGCCCCAGTTTTGGAGAAACTAAAACTTTAGTCATATTTCAATCACCAATTAGTATGTTTTAAATGTCTGTTACATGCTTGGTTCTATGGGAAGAAGGTGGAATATGAAGAGAATGATTTTATTGTTTGCGGGTTGTTTTTGTTTTGGTTTGTTTTTCCAAAGATATTCTATTGAAGAATTTACTACAGTTCTTCTGTAAGACAACAGATTTTCCTCATGTCAGCACATCAGTGCTCAGTATGTTCCTTGGTTTGTCACTTGAGGACTTGCAGTAGCACTAGCAGAAGACATCAAGGTGGCAGCTTTTACAGCAGCACAAGTGTCAGCATTAGAAGTGTAAGAATGTATACACTGTGCAAAGGAATTTTCTATTTTGTGTTATAAAAATGCTTTACTACTAGGTACTGCATGTTCTGTGTCTGTATGGCAAAACTATAAAAATTGGCATGATCAAACAACAAAGCCTTAAAAAAAAAATAACCACCAAGTAAGCTGGTTGTGATTCAGCTGTGAACTGAATGTAAGCAGAGACTCTCATTTCAGGGATAAAATATGAAGCTCAGAATGCTTAGGCCAGTTAACAACGCATGGCCATTAAAATAAAGCTTCTACTCATCTACTGAACCTCTAAGAGGTCTTTTCATTCCTAAGACACTGCCTTCTTACATGCCCCTAAAAAATATTCCAGGCAACTTCTACTCTGAAAGAGTACTCCAGGTAATTTATTAATGTCATTGAGATTTAAAATGAAGGGGGAGAAAACGTTTATATTGAATGCCTTTCCCAATTCTTAAAATATCAGCAAGTAAGGTAGGGGGAACTTGTTTGTTCACTCTGGATTCTTCCTCATATATGCTAGAGTATAAGATCTAGCAGAATGGGCTCTTAAAATTCACAGACATTGAGGATTGGTCTGATAATTTTCAAACCACCAAGTTCCAAAGTTCCAGGCATTCCACTTCTGTAATTTGTCAGGCCATGAAAATGAATCAAGCATGCTGGGGGGAGGCTGATCCATTCTTTACACGGCTGACTTCTCATATACATAAACTAACTTCTCCACCCCCATGATTCTTCTATTATGAATGTATTTTGCTGTTCTCTACCTATTCTCACCAATGTAGGAAAACCTGTGATGTTAAAAAAAAATTCTTTCTTCTTTAAAAAAAAGATATTTTGAAGTCAAGAAAGAATTTTTATTGAAAGCTGGAAGCGATTCACTTATGTTTCAGTTTGCACGTGACAATGGTAGCCTAATTCAGAATAAGAATAGTATTTGGAAAGAAGCCTGCATAGACCTCTCCATATTTTTGAACTGGGAATTTCTTGAATTTGAGGGTTCATGAAGATCTCAGGATGCATACCTTGTGAATGTCAAGGGTCTACTATAATTAGTTCTCATGAGTGGTTTCTTCCTCATCTAATCAGAGAACATAATTTTCATCTTAAAAAACCTACTACACTATAGCAATTTATTAATATTTATTAAGTGCCTTTGGGAAAAGTAACTTAGTGCCCAACCATAATTTAACTTAAAATCGTGTTAGATTCTTATAATGAGCTTATATGATTTTCATATTAAGGTAGGGTGGCTTAAATATTTTTGAAAGAACAATTCATTATACCTCTGTTTGATCATTTCAAATGCTGTGCTTCCAAACTCAGCATTATTTAATGAATTATAATCAGCACAACCTAAGATCTCCTTTAAAAACTGGCCATTTAATATAACTATCCCAAGCAATTCAAGTTTGAATATTCACCTCTCAATGAGTTTTCTGGAAAATCTAACAAAAGGCTTTAAGGAATGATGTAACCATTCTGACGGTGACTTTTAAAGAGCCACCTGTAAATGTCTGTCATCAGTAATGGGATTTCTAGCAGTAAATGAAAGGCTCCAGGGTTCCAGGTCCATCCAAGTGTCAAAGATCATCAAGAACTGAGTTGCTTGCTTACTACAACTACAACTTAAAATCGCATAATGGAAACTTCTCTTGGGGCAAGATAAGAACTAAATAGTGGATACTGGACTGTAAAAAGGAGCACAGATTTTCTATTTTGTTTGTAAGATGATATGCTACAATATCTTCTAGGTTCAAGATAGAATTGAGTAATTACAGGCATTTAGAGTTACTCTTTTCTCAATATGGGACTGAAGGGACAGAGATTAAGTGAAATGGACAAGACTACATGATGAGAGAAAAGAAGAGGACAATAAAGGAAGAAACAATATAGTAGAAAAGATGAAGACAGTGGGGAAATTTTAAGAAAACCAAGTGGAATACAGAATGCAGGATGATCGAAATATATGAATAGAATCCACTGAGGAAACACAAGGAATCTTAAATGTAAGCGAATTTCAAAATAATTTCACTTTTTGTCTTTAATCATGTACTCACACTGTTCACTTTGTCATTCAATTTGGCTTGTATAACACCTCCAAACATCTTAAGATAAAATTCACAGCCTAAGTCTTAAATCCTATGGAGAGCTCCCTTAACAATATTAATGTTCTATTTCTTTCTTCCTCACTTTAGTTAAGATAGAGAAGGCAAGGGAATATGTTCTTTGAATCCTAATGGATTACACAATGGAACATGTGCTTTGGTTGGTAGGAAAAGAGAAAATTTAACCTCCTAGAAAGCAGTTTTCTTCCAGATTAACTTATGGGAACTCAGTATTAGATATGAAGTATATATTTACTTCATTTACTTATACAAACAGAGACAGAGCAATTTGAGAAAACAGAAGTATATTTACTAACTCTCAATTTTCTATTTAACATTCTTGTAAAAGTAAGTTTTCTTTTTTCTGATTCATTATTTGATCACTTTAGTACTCCAGATTCTAAGAGTTACTGGTGAATGACAAAGAAACTAGGGGATCAACAATCACCAATGTTGCAATTCAAAATTTTATGTATGAAAATGCTCATCTTCATGGACATTGCTTGATATGGTTGACAAGAGCCACCTTTTAAAAGCTCTTCCTTTCCTTGACCTTCGTTGATAAATGCTAATTTGGTTCTTCTTTTCCTCTCTCTCCCTCTTTTTATCCTTCTGCTTCTTTTTCTTCTTGCTCTAAAAAATGTGGATGTTACTGAGCTCCTCTTGGTAAATCATCTTTGTCAGAAATCTCCACTTTCATGGATTCATCTATCATTTCTGGATTATTTCACAAATAGTTGTCTCTGGCTATAATCTCTCTGTCAAGTTCCAATTTTCTAAAAGTTTGTTACTTTATTTTATTTTTTTTTTAAATTTTTTTTAATGTTTATTTATTTTTGAGAGAGAGAGAGGGGTGCAGAGAGAGAGAGAGAGAGACACAGAATCCAAAGCAGGCTCCAGGCTCTGAGCTGTCAGCACAGAGCCCGATGCGGGGCTCGAACCCACAAACCGTGAGATCATGACCTGAGCCGAAGTCAGACGCTTAACTGACTGAGCCACCCAGGCGCCCCAAAAGTTTGTTACTTTAACTTACTTTTCTTGCCATCAGCTCAAACTCCACATGCCTAAGGATCAATTCATCATATGCCTATTTAAATAATTTTTTAAAGTTTATCCTTATTCCAGACCCCTCGCAACTCCCCTCCCCCTAAACATCCTCCAAATGCTCCACTGTTGATGATATTCACAAAGCACTGCTTTGATCATATCACCTGCTTATCAAAAGCCTTTAAAGCCCCTCCTACCTAAACAATACAGTACAGACTCCTTATAGGCTCCATACCATCTATACAAGTATTTACTGAGCTTTATTATTCACCAGGCATTGTGAGGCACTGGAGATGAGCAGGAAATTCATGGTCCCTGCTGTTATAGAGCTCACAGCCTTGTAGGAAAGGCAAAAGTTAAAAAGTAATTTTATGAGGGGCACGTGGGTGGCTGGGTGACGCCTGGGTGGCTCTGTAGGTTAAGCCTCTGACTTCAGCTCAGGTCATGATCTCGGTCCGTGAGTTTGAGCCCCTGTGTTGGGCTCTGTGCTGACAGCTCAGAGCCTGGAGCCTGCCTTGGATTCTGTGTCTCCCTCTCTCTCTGCCCCTCCCCCACTCATGCTCCGTCTCTCTCTCTTGTCTCTCAAAAATAAATAAATGTTAAAAAAATTAATAAAAAGTAATTTTGTGTGTGGCAACTGTGAAATATGTATGTTGTGGGGGCATGTAGGAGGGGGAGATACTTTAGTAGTACCTAAAACACTCAGTGCTGCTTTCTTATAAATAAGGCATATGTAGTGAATAGTGAAAATTATGGACAATTGAAACCATATTATAGAATATTTATCATAACCTTGGATTAAATATAAAATTTCTGGAGCTGATCATAACAGTAATTATTTATTAACTCATTATAAGTGCAAGAATTTACGCTAGTTACTTCACACAGTATTCTTTTTAGTCTTCACAACAATCTTGCAAGATAGGTGTCCTTTGTCCCTTTTTTAGAGAGGAGGTAACAGCCTCCACGACATGGACTCCAAGGACTCTACCTACCCAAAATCTTCCTGATTAAGGACAAAGTAGGCTTCATACTCAAAACGTATGTTATTTCTCCTACATGCTATGACTAGATGAGATACAAGTTTTCCATCGAAGCATACTTAACAATGATGGACTGGACATCCTAGACCCTCCTCCACAGGGTGTCAGCCTTGAGCAGCTGGCCACGGGTGGCAACATCATCATATTTTAAGGTTGTATTCTATAACATTCTTGTAAAACTGCTTATTTCATGCTGGCTTTTAAGAAATGCTCTGTACTTTAATGGGAAAATTAGTACCACACAGGCATAGTCTGTCCTTGTGAATAGTTTTTAAGTTAAACTTTTTAAAATTTATGATTTATGAAATAAAAACAATGTATTCGACTTACTGCCTATCTTTTTGATACATAGAAAAAATAACAAAAAAACTTTAAAAATATCTTGTTTTCTACATCATAGTGCATTGCTCTACTCAAATCCATATTGCAAATTTTTTGATTTTGTTACTTTCAGTATTTGAAACAAGATGTTTTAGTTTCCTTCTAATTCTTCCATACTAGAAATCAGAAATTAGGTTGAAAAGGAAATATTCAACATTATTCTTTACCACTGCATGCACGAACATTTATAATTTCCTAAAACCTAAATTATTTATCAGTGTCTAATTCCATATCCTACAGTTATTATTTTCTTCTAGAATATGTATTTCATTATTTATATTTCATACTTTATTCTTGGTTTATTCCGAGAATATGAAATTTTACAAATGCTGAGTAGTTTACTGCAGAATTTCTTGTTTTGTCTGCTGATGTTAATTTTAACATTTCAAGTTGAAGAAGTAAAAAAGGTAGAAATTTGCTAAATTGTATTATATCACAACATATTTTACTGTAGATTATTAAATAAAATACATAGGTAAAATCATTCTTTGTGTAGCTTTTGTTTCTTCTAAAATCAATTTATAAAACTACTTCAAGGCATTAAAAAGAACAAAGTTTCTTCAGATATTGCACAAAATGATACTTGCACAATGGTTTCCACGCATACAGGATTTAGTACGTTGATTCCAAAACATTATTTTTGGCTATGGCATGTTAGTAAACAAGTGCTTTGTAACTGAAAACAAACAAACAAATAAAATCTTAACTCATAAACTAATACCCAACAAGATACAGCTATTCCTGAAAAATTAAGATGCCTATAACTTGATTAAAAAAATAAATCTTAAAGCACATATTGTAATATTTTGTCCAGCAGTTAAGCCCAATGTCTCTATTTTAAAAAGATGAGTGGCTTCCTTAACTTATTTAACTGGTTTGTGGCAGAGTCAGAATAAGACCCTTAAGTGTAATTCACTTTTGCTTTTTATTCTTCTGTTCTTGAACTATTTAATACAATTATTTAAAAAATATATATTTTAATTACCTATTGGAAAAGAGAACCTTATATTAGATATTAACCTACAATGAAGGAAGTGATTACAATACTATATACTAATATTCATCTAAGATAGCAAAGCAATGTCATTTACCTTAAATTTACGTCTCTGCTCTGCACAGCTGTTGAAGAACCACAAGTCTGTCTCATGGCTGTAAATGTAACAAGAACAATAATGCGACCAATTTTCATACCTAAACTAAATTAAGTAGATTTGTCATAGGCTAGAAAACTGATAATGTATTTTACAAAAAATTTAAAATTTACAGATTATGGAAGTGTGCATGTGTGCATATGCAAATGTATGTGTGTGTGTGTGCGTGTGTTTAAAAACAGTAAAAGAAATTTACTCTTTTTAATCTGGAAATTAGTTTTATGAGATTGAAAGCATTACTTATTCTCTTTGGCTAACTTTTCTTTTTATGATCCACTATGGGTAAACCAAGCCTAGGAAGTTCTAGGAGTAGATATAAATAAATATCAGAAATCAAGACAAGAGGCTGTCTTTAGCCATTATAATGTGTTTTCTGGGGTATACAGTAAGCATGTAAAGAAGAAACATCTGGTAATGCCTAGGTTAATATCAGCTCCCATTTGCATCACAATCTTTATATATTATTCATCAATATGTCATTAATCAATGTACCTACTGACTGGACCTATTCAATTGGTGTTTTATGGAATGAATAGAAAATGTAAATATGTTTCAAATACATATATTCAGATATCTATACATGAAGAGTGAAATTATTACTACAATCGGTACTCGAGCTTGTCAGATGTGATTTTTTTCTTTCCATTTTGTATTAGATAGGCTAATATCTAAGTCATCTGTAGCACAAAACCCTGAAAAAATGTAAATGAAAAAGTAATAGCAGATAAATACTAGTCTGTTGGAAATAGACTCTCTACCATGTCACACTTCAAATCTGGCTACTACTTTTCAACATTTCAAAGAAATCAGTTGAGTATAACAAGACCTAATATTGTTCTTGTGACTTGAGCCATCAAAACAGATTTTTTTATCTCTATTTTTTTTCAAACCTTATAAAATAGTTCTCCATCAAAACTATATTTGAAAATGAAAAACACGTCCTTTCTTTTGGTCCTCTAAAAATGTGTTATGTATGATAAAGCACAAACCACCATGATCTATTATCAGCACCAAATACCTAGCCTTTATAAGTGCAGGTTTTGAAACATGTTCAATTATCTTTATTCATTTTAAGAGATAATCTACACCAACTCTATTCTGAAAGATTGGTTAAACTCTTTGTTAAGTAGAAAAAGAACTAGACTGAAAAAAAATCGTCAAAGTTTTAAAGTGTTAATTTCATATTTTATGGTTAAAATTTTTAACAAAAATATGCAACCCCTTCACATAAGTGGCTAATAGTGCAACTCACATTAAAAAGCATTTGCAGATGCAAGGATAAGCATCACCTAATATCCTCATTTGACAACATATGCAAACTAGGAAGATGCTGCTAGGTTTGTAACACAATCCTAGTATGTTTACAGTTGCTAAACTTATCAAATTCTGTGAGATACTAAAACTTTAGGCTCACATTATATTAATCGCAGTGTATAATTTGGTGAACAGGTAAGTCTCCATTCATTACTTCTAAATTCTCATTCATAAAAACCAACTTTTCATTCCTATGACATTTTGGCATTAGACCTGATTAAAATACAAAATAATAATAAAATGCTATAGTTTTATAATTTATACAAAGGAGATATATTAATATGCATCATAAAACACTAAATATAAGTGACACAAGAAAAGTCTGTGGTAATGGTTAGCACTTGAAATTGTTAAAAGATATTTAAATTACTTTCAATCATCCTTTCGCAATAAAATAACAAAATTGAGGACTTCCGCCCGAAATTTTATTTATACAACATTTGGTACATGAGCAACAATTTCTTATTTTAGAGTCATTAATATTCCTACATTATATGTGTGTGCTTTCCAAGAAAAATTATGTATATTTTAGTTAAACAAAGTATCAAATCTTGCCTTCCAATACAACAAAAAAAGAAAGACAAACTAAAGCCCAACTATTCTTTCCAAAGATACCCTGGTAACCAGCAATAAAGAAGCTTCTACTGGACTTAGCTTTGGGGAGGAAGGAACAACTACTTTGTCTTTTTTATCAAGGGGCATGTTAAAATAGAATTAGGACAATATGTAGTGCTTTTCCCAAAGTCGAAACAATAAACTCCTACCTTTGGCTTATGCTGCCAGCAACTAAACCTCCCTTGCTATGCCAACAACAGTGCAAAACTCCCATTCTGAAGCTACAGTGAGGAAAATATTTCATTTGCTATCTTATGTGACTTCTATGCAGATTTTTCTCTGTCATGTAAATGTATGGAGAGGCTCCCTTTGACTAAGAGAATTTGATGGAAATACTCCAATCACTGTCATTTACTTGGGGAGAGATGATGGTGAGGAAAGTGTGTCACCCTAAAATTACTGATTAGTTTAAACAAAAGAATGTGACATTTATTTTTTTTAAAAAAGTTAAAATGAATCTTAAACTCAGGCTGATTCACTACAACTTTTGCAATCATGGCAGACATTTGAACTTTACACGGTTGGAACACAACCCCTCTCCACAAGTCCTCCTTCTTCCCACCCACCTCCCACGAAAGGGCTGGTTCCCAACAACATATATTCTGATCTCAAATTTCTTTAGGGACCAAAAATTTAATCCAGTTTTTAGGGAATAAGTAGTTTCTGGATTGTGTAGATAAGTAGCCTGTAATTCTCTGTCATTCAGAAGGCCATCATGTAAGATTTAATTACTAGCATCTGGGAATACACCTGAAAATGAAAATAGACAGCTAGGCCATTAAAAAAAAAAAAAAAAAAACAGAAAAAAAAAAAACAAGCTTGTTTTGTTAAAATAAAGGAACAAGAAGGATGCTTACTTTTTTTTTTTTTTTTAAACTAAGCTTACCTTATTAGGCTTACATATAACACAGGATTCAGGAAAAACCATTGCTTATCTTTCAACAGAGCTGATAAACATTTTGAAAGATGTTTTATGTAACTCCAGATTCTACCTTCCAAACATTAAAAAAAAACACCCTAAAAATTCTTCTTCTCCCCAAACAATGGCCTATATACCCTGGGTAAGACTATATGAAACGGTGGTTAAATTACATAAGAAAAAGTTACTTGAAAGGACATACATATACTATCAGTTGCACAGGACAAACATAGTGAATAAGGACAACAAACTCCAGAATGTGTTTTTATAACTGTAGCAACAGCAATAACTCCTTGGCAAACTCAAACAGTTTTTCTGGCAACCTTGGAGGTTTTCTGCATTTGTCACTTGGATACAACTGCGGAGGTTGTCTAAGACTGCTTTGTCTCTTTCCACACCATCTTACTATGGCTTTGCCTTTGGAGAAGAAATTTCACATTTTATTTTAACTTGTGAATAAAATTCTGTTAAAATCCCACAAGGGAGTTTTATACAAAACTTCTTATGCCTACGTATACCAAATGTGGTTTCTACACAATTTTTGCAATAAGTGGCCTTGTACACTTTTGAAATCTATGGAAATAGAAAATATTTTTCTCTTTCCAAAAAGTAAAATGGGCTCTCTTTTTGAATTAAAATTATCAACACATGCAAATGTAATAATTTTCTGAATGTATACAACTGGGTCTGCACATTTGTTATCATTATGAACATCTTTTAAAATAAGATCTCAAGGACAAGAATGCTTTACTAACCTGCAGTGGTCTCTGTTTATCACTGCTCTTAGGAGATTTCAATCCACTTGTTTGCTGCTGTAAGAGAAGTTGTCTAGCTGCTTGGAGAGCCTAAAAGTAAAAAAGGGAGCAATATCTAAATACTTTGTTGAATGGTAAATTGATTATCAATAATTGGCTATTCCTTGGTTAATAGTAAAAGGCTTCAATGTATGACAGCTCCTTTCCCATCCTCCCTTCTAGAGAGAATTATTAAATATCTTCTAATGTGAAACAAAAATTCCACATATAACACATATACAACTTTACTTAAAGTCATGGAGATACATGGAATCCTGCAGGAAATAAAGTTAATTTGTTTAAAGTGCTTAAAGAGGAAAAAATCATAAACTGCATCAATAACCTCATTTCCACAAGGAACTTGTCTTTGAGTGTTCAACTAAAATGCCCACTCCCTTTTAAATTATCATTCAATTTGCATTTTCATATTACAATTTTGAAGCAAAAGCAGTAGACTTCAAGTGTTACCGGAAGCTGTAATTAAATTTGACAAATCAACATCAGATTATCTTGAAAGTGAATTAATAAGGATTTTCACCAAAGATTAAAAACACTTTTTTTGTACTTACAATTCAAGGGGAAACCTCTCCTTTGACAAAATAAAGTGCAGTTTTAATGCCAAATAAAATTGAGTGGTTTTCATTTGCATTCTTAGCAAAATCAGAGAACAAAGAAATTACCACTCAACCAATCAGGTTTGTTTCTATGTGTGACAGAATACCAATCAAAATAGAAGATGTTTTCATTTATTTTTATGTTTTTTTTTCCCATTCAGGAAAACAAAACTTAACATAAGAAATTAAGCATTTCATTTACAGGAGGAGGGGCAGTTTGGTGAGTACACTATATAAACTTATATAAAAACGAATGTCATGAAAAAATACATATTGAGATGCTTTTAGGGTAGCAGTATAAATTAAGGGAAAAAAAAACTTTTTAAGAGCCTCTACTTTGCAAACTCATTTTTTCTCTCAACAACTGAGTTTAATGAACACTAATGATGAAATTTCTCAACACATAAAACTAAAATAAATCATTGCCCTACTCTGTTCTTCATTGTTTTAGAATACAAGGTAAATTTTTCATGATGGGAGAATATCTTAGATCAATATTCTACTATCATAATTGAGATTCTAAGCTGATAAAAAGTACAATTTTGATTGGAATCAATGATCTGGTTTTTAAGAGAGTTTCTAGTATCCATGACAACAGTTGCTTTGACAAGATGTGCATATGGCATTACACTGCCAGCTGGTGTGAACAATGTTTGAACTACTGCATTGAGATGCTGAGCAAACAGAAAAAGTTGCCACGTCTTAACCCTCGGGGAAGGCAGTCATCCCCTGATCAATTATGAAAAGACAGAGAGAGGGCTGCTACAGTCTGGCTCCAAGCAAGTTTTCTGAGAAGGCAGGCAGACATAGAAACCAAAGTAAACAAACTGAAGGCACTATAGCACCCTCCCCTAACAACGCTGATTTGTCTTCCCGGAGCAGGATCTGGCACAGTTTGTAAAGCACACTTTTTACATTTGGAGACACACTCACTCAGAGCAGCAATCTTTTGTTTTTTCAATTTTTCAAGTAATTACTACCTCGATGTTTCTAAGGATGGCACATTCCAGTGAACTCAGGCAATTTCATGTGAAGTGCAGTTTGACAAATAAAAGACCAAGTAAAAAAAGTCCCCAAATACTTTATCACAAAACTTAGTTTAAAAGATTTCATTTAACATTCTAAATGATACAGCTTCACTTTTTAAATCACAATTTATAAAATAACTCCAAATGATATTGTGCAAGTGGAAATTACCATAGTGTGACTTAGGCTGTGTCTATGTGAAACTCTCAAGAAAAGAAAAAAAAAAAATCCATCAACTATTTTTGCCTTTGTTGCCACAGTCCACACAAATTTTGCCTCATCTTTTTCATATAACTGTTTTTTCCCCTTTTGTGTACACACAGACTTATTGAGTTTATATTTAATTCTGTAGCCATTTATTATTCTTAAAGGATTCTGCTGAACATAGTTGTGAATCTTGGAATCATGGACGGCTGGGACTAAAAGCAATCATAGAAATCATGTATGCTGATGCCCTCAGTTTAACAAATGAGAAAATGAGGCCTAGAGTAATCAAGTGTTTTGTTCAAGGTCTCCCGCTTCCAGGCCAGAGTGCATTCTAGTGTGTTGTCTCTCTCTGTTCCATCAAAGAAACAATTAGATGGCAATGGGTAAAGCTGGAGTAAAGGAGCACATATGGCGCCATAATGAGTGATTTTTACCTATAAAGAGAGCATATTCATTTATCCAAACCTAAAAGAAAAACTAAAATATAATCTTTTTACATTTGGATTTGTAAATGTTTGAATGGAAAAACTACCATGGAACACAGATTGTTTTTATCGCTGAGTGTTCCTGCCATCCTTGACTTGGATATCCTCGACCAATACCTGATGGAACTCTAAACTCTTGGAACCCTCTGATCATTTGACCAGTTATTACAAATAAACTGAACAATTATAGAGCTGGACATAAGTCTTACACATTGTTTAGCTTAGCTTTCACAATTTCCAGACAAGTGACTGAAGCACCAACATGACAATAACTTGATTAAAGTCACAAAGCAGTAGCATCGTTTGGTCAAAAGTTCAGGCTTGAACTTCTAAGCTGTCTTCCAAGCTTAGGGCCCTATTAATGTCACCATCCTGCATGATACTCATTCAGCTCAACCCACACAAGAAACCCAGTGGAATAGGCAACACCCAGTGGCTATAGAAAGACACTAGAAAATTAGATTTATTGAAATTGCAGCACATGAAAATTCCCTGGACAAAAGCATACGTGTACATGTGCATGTTTTTACAGGAGTAATAGTAATAGTAGAATACCACAGACAGCTGGCTAAACTTTTAAAGTACCTTGGTTTCCATGCACATTGAGAGTTATCTTTAAAATAGTCCAGGATCGGGGGTGCCTGGGTGGCTGAGTTGGTTAAGCGTCTGACTCTGCCCTAGGTCATGATCTCATGGCTCATGGGTTCAAGCCCCGCATCAGCTCTGCGCTGACAGAGCCTGCCTGGAGTCTGCTTCCGATTCTGTGTCTCCCTCTCTCTCTGCCCCTCCCCTACTTGTGCTCTGTCTCTCTCTCTCTCTCTCTCAAAAATAAACGTTAAAAAAAGTTTTCTTTTTAATAGTCCAGGATCATCTTACAGTACAAATTCTTATGAAAAAGAGCCCCTCTCCCCTCCTCTCTAAAATAAAAAAAATTAATTAATTAAAAAAAAACATTTGCCTATTCCAACATTCTTTTAGTAGCAGTAGAGACTGCCGTAGCAAACATAAAAGTCAGGAGAACAAAAAATAACTCTAAGATATCAGGAATGATTTAAAACTTATCCTAAGCAGGCATCTCTGGCAGTGTGCATTCTAACTGCAGGCATCACATGACATTTTTATTCCCAGCATTCTGGATATCATTTTAGGACTGCATTTTAATAAACAATTGCTCACAGATATTTAGTTCATCTTAGTAATTTATTTTGTAGCTACCCAAAAGATGAAAGATTATGAGATAAAATACTTTCATCAATATAAGGTGTTAGGTGTCAAATTACATAAAATATTAATTTGAAAATCACTTGTCCACTTCAATTGGTAAATAGAAAAGATAAATTCCAGGGCCATGCATTAAGTTCTATGAGCTATTTAGGATTTATATGATCACCCTCTGCTCTGCAAAAAAAAAAAAAAAAAAAAAAAAAAAAAAAAATAGAGCAAAGACAAGAGATGTTTACAGAATCTCCTTTAATAATGACTGAGTGTGATTCTAGTGAACAATAAGAAAGAGGTTTCTAAGACAGCCAAACCATATCTAGTTTCCAAAAACACATTTGTTTTGAATTAATAGTGCACTTTACTTAATGAAGTTATCTAATTTTAGTAAAGTCAAAGAAAATTAAGATAGGACATTTTAAAAATTGGAATCGGATTAAATTAAAATATTTTGAAAAATGAATAAAAATCTTTACAACAGATTAAAGATGTATTTTTGTTAGGCTGCAGAGGTGTGGGAATGCACAAGTTTTTCAGAATTCAGTGCATCTGACTCCACAACACGTATTACGTTGTATGTTAACTAAATTGAATTTAAATAAAAACTTTAAAAAATACTTACTGAAAACAGCATTCCTAATAGTTACTGTTTAATTTGAAATAAACTAAAATTCTGTAAGAAAAACAGAAGTTCAAGTTATCACCCCTCCACAACAGTAGTAATTTTATGCTACCTATGAATCTCATATATGGACAGTGACTTTAATGAGTAGGTCGTTATGAGAATTAAGAGTAAAAAAGCTTTATAACCTGTCAGATCAATATCTTGAAAAACCCTGAAAACGTTCACGAGGAGTAAAATTGTTTGAGAATAGCTCAGAAACACCCAGTGAAACCAAAAATGTTGAGCATTCTAAGGTTAATAAATAACTTCTTTTTTTCAAAGTAAATATATGTATATTTTGGGAGAAAACAGACATCACTCATATCTCTCCCTATAAAAATAGGAATGCTTAACCTATCAGCCTGTTGCATTTGAGACATTAAAATGAAAAATGGCATCTACACCCATTAATATCTTCAATGTATAAACAGCACAGCATGACACATTCTTGAGAGCTGAAGGCTACAAAATCTCTCTGAAACATAAATAACAAAGCACTCAGAAGCATATTTGATGTTGATATTCATCTCTGAGAAAAACACTGCTGCCTAGGCTTCTTATGAAAATAGATGCAGCCCAAATGGATCTCCTGTAATTGGTTTCAGATAGCGAGGTCAGAAGAAATATGATACAAGAAACGATTATGTGGAACAGGCAAAACAAGAATGTTTACACAGGCACTCCCTAGTTATACTGACAAGGGGTGTATACTTTGCAGATAACCAGAACCAAAAAAAAAAAAAAAAAAAAATGCCAGCAGGACATTCAAAATTTTGCTCCTCATACTCACATGCTTTAACCTTTAACATATGACGTCTTTAACATGTTACTTTGAAAACTGAACGTGAAATAAGTTTTCAAACAGAATTTCATTGTCTAATTATTTTCACAAATGTGGTTGATAAAAAGCATATTCGGAGCTTCCACAAAGGATGTGAATTCCTATTCTGTTTGGCCTTTCCTCGCATTATGTTCTCACTAAAGGGAATATACTGATAAATGTAATCTGAAGTCTTGTAATGCTATTTAATAGAAGAAAATTAATCATCTAATTGTCATATCCTATTTTCAAACAGCAATCTATCAGAGTGAAATTATGCATCTGTAGCTATTGACCTCTCATTTTATCATGGATGATACATAATTAGACTAAGTTTGTTGGGAAAAAAAGAGCTAATTACCAAAAAATATTTTAAAAATAATTGTTATTTTTATTTTACAGTATACTTCACATAAAGTTAAAAAATAAATGTGTAGGTATATGGTGTTCATAGTGTGGACTACTATGGAAGTTAAAGTGAGAAGCTAAGATCATTTATTTCATGGTAGTATAATAAGAGTGAATTATTAATAATAAAGCATCCTGTTTACTAATCTAATGTCAGGCTGTCTGGGCTCGGTATTCATGATGTAGATCCAAAGGAAAGAAAATTGAGGCACGGGATGTGTGATGGCCTAGATTCTCAAGTCACCCTCACATGACTTCTAAGGAAGTCCTCAAGGTTCAGATCCAAACCCAATATTCAGTATCTTCCAATATGGCTCCAAATCCCAGATAAGCTCAGAAACCTTTCCACAAAATAAGCCTGTGAATTCATGGCAAGTTATGGCTAAGACAGGCTTTTGTTGTTGTTGCTGTTTTTTCAGGCCTAGCATCATATACTCAGTTCAATGGGATGAACAGGTTCTCTTCCTTAGAGCTGGCATTCCAGAGGCTACAGTAAATGATACTAAGTAGCCTGTTATTCAGATTTCTATTTTATTTATTATTTAGTTGCTAATGATAATGAATTGCTAATGGAACACATAAAGAACATTAATATAATCTACAGCAATGTTAAATAAAATTCCTGTTCACATATTAAGGAATTCCATCCAACTGCAAAACTCCCAAGTGTGAAAGGTAAAGATGAATTGGAACTAATTTTATTAAAATTGTTAAAATTAATATTTTTACAGTATCTCTTTATTATGGTACATGTTCCAGGAACTGCAATGGTTTATGCACATTCAGTTATTTCTCTTCTACTATGAAATATTTTATTATTTTTTCAAACATTCTTCAGATTTACTTTTTATTTCTCACATACTTACAACACTTTGGTTGCTTTAATTTTTCTTAATGTTTATTTATTTTTGAGAGAGACACAGCGCAAGTGGGGGAGGGGCAGAGAGAGGGGGAGACACAGAGTCCAAAGCAGGCTCTAGGCTCTGAGCTGTCAGCACAGAGCCTGACACGGGGCTAGAACTTGTGAATCGCAAGAGCATGACCTGAGCTGAAATGAAGTCGGATGCTTAACTAACTGAGGCACCCAGGTGCCCCTGTTTTGTTTTGTTTTTTTCTCAATATGAGGCCCACACCATCTTTAGTTTGGACATGGACTCAAGACTTATTACTGCCACATTTTTATAATTTCAACTTGCATACTAGATATTAACTGAAAATACACACTACTAAATTATAGTATATCTGAAAATAAACTATTATTTGAATCCTGTATTCTAGACTTCCTCTGTAATTTAATAATAAAACTACAAAAGAGGTAGAATTTGGGAAAATATTTGTAAGAATAAAATCCATCAAAAATTACTTGTCATTATAATTTTTTTTTGCAAGTATGCTCCATGTATCAAGCAAAGCACTAAGCACTGCACACTTCTGGAGGTGGGGGGTGGGTGATGTGACATTGTTTTTACTTTCAAAGAGCTTCGTGTCTAACAAGAAGCATTTGGTTTCAAGTCAAAAGGTCATCAAAAATGTTTTTAAAACAATGCAGGGGTTCATATGTTGAAGAGATCATCTTCAGTTGGGGAGCTCAGATACCTTTTTATGGGGATACAAAATTGGGGTGAACTTATGTGAAAAATAGTTCATCTTGCAAGGATGACAGAACATGGCCACACCAAGTAGAGGCAAAGAATATGTGGGATCACACACAGTGAAAAGAAGATAAGTAATCTTGGATAAAGTACGTTCTTAGTTTATTTTTTTTTTTAATTTTTTTTTTCAACGTTTATTTATTTTTGGGACAGAGAGAGACAGAGCATGAACGGGGGAGGGGCAGAGAGAGAGGGAGACACAGAATCGGAAACAGGCTCCAGGCTCTGAGCCATCAGCCCAGAGCCCGACGCGGGGCTCGAACTCACGGACCGCGAGATCGTGACCTGGCTGAAGTCGGACGCTTAACCGACTGCGCCACCCAGGCGCCCCTTTTCTTAGTTTAGCAACTAGTTCAACATCATGGGAAGGTTGGTTGGAGCTAATTAATGAATGTAACTAAACAATCAGTGGCTAAAATAATCTTGATATTATTTAGCAGGTAATGGCAAATGTTGCTGAATTGCAAATGATGAGCTAAGCCTGGCCCAGAACAATATTGAGGTCATGTTGCAAAGGGCAGATGAGAAGTGAGGGGATGAGAAGTGGAGGCAAGATAAAGATATGAGGGAGAAAGACCAGTTAAAGAGGTATGTGTGACTTTCCAAATACAAGATAATAAGAACTAATTTAATTAAACATGAGAATCACAAGAAGTACTGTCAAAGTAAAATTGCAGGACTTAGTAACTGGGCATGGAGTAAAGGCTTCTGGGAAGGAGTAAACGATGACTTCAAAATTTTAAGTCCAGGGTAACTGGGAGAATAGCTATTCCACTCTTGGAAAGGGGGAAATCAGATTACAAAACACAGGCTTTGGAGAGATTATGCTGTTTACCTGATGGCAGAATAATCAGAAGATTTTAGGATATATCAATACAGAGCTCTAGGTTCAGAGTGACCAGGCTGAAAACAGATTCCTCAAAGCAAGAGATTAGATAGCATTTAGAATAAAGGGAGAAAATTAGATTGCTAGTAAACAGTAAAGGGGGGGAAGACCCAATCTTAAGGAATATTTGCATTTTGTTTATAGATGACATAGTGAAAAAGAAAGACAATGAGTGTTGAGGAGTGCACAGTAGAAGTCAAAAAGACTTCTGGAAATGCTGAACATAGAATAACCATATGACTCACTAATTCCACTGCTATATATATTCCCAAGAAAAATGAAGACGTATGTCCACACAAATAGTTGAACATGGATTTTCACAGCAGTGTTACTGCTAATAACCAAAAGGTAGAAACAACCCAAATGTCCATCAACTGATGAATGGATAAACAAAATGTGGTCTATCCATATAATGGAATATTACTCAGCCATAATAGGGAATGAAGTATTGATACATTCTATAATGTGGGTGAACCCTGAAAATAGGCTAAGTGAAAGAACACAGCCACAAAGACCACATCTTATATGATTCATTTATATGAAATGTTCAGAATAGGCAAAACTGTAGAGACAATGTTGATTTGTGGTTGCCAGGGGCTGGAAGGAGGGGATAATACACAGTGACTGCTAATGAGTATGGGGTTTCTTTTTAGGAGCGGGGAGAAAATATTCTGGAATTAGACAGTGGTGATGGTTGCACAAACTTGTGAATATACTAATATCTACTGAAATGTATCATTAAAAAGGATAAATTTTATGGTATGTAAATTACATCCCATTAAAAATGTTATATAGTTAAATAAAAGATTTGTGATGTTAATTATATCGCAGCAAAGCTGGGAAAAATAGAGAATAGGGGGAAAAAAGGAATTGTAGAGGGAGAAGATGAATGGGTTCTCATATACCAAAAACTCAAAGAGGCTAAGGATTAATGAAAGTTCTTGTTGATTTGATAATTAGCATGGGACCTATCAGAGAGCAGTTCCCACTGAGCATTGAAGTAGAAATTAGACTGCAGAGAATTATAGGGGAAAACCATGGCTACAAGTGCAAACAATTCTTTTGATAGTTCTGCAAGGACCAAAATAAAAAAGAACTATAGTTTGAGAGGTTGTGTGTGTTTGTTGTTTGTCTTAAAGACAGTTTGCTAATAAGCTAACGGGAAGAAACAGACGCTGTAGTAAGGAGAAAGGAGGAAGTCACTGGAGGGGATATGAAGAGGCCTAAATCATGGAGCGGGAGCAGGTGACAGCCTCATGGGGAGAAGAAATACATCATCCTCAGAGACAATTTGAAGACAAGGGAGGACAGGTGACTTTGCCAGGCAGAGGTAGGAAGAGGAAAGAGTTCACACTGAATAGTCTCAATTAATTCAGACAATAAGGAATTGACTGAGAATGAGAGAAAGATTGGAACTGCTGAGGAAACAAAACTGAGAAAGCTTTACTCTCATTGTTCTGAGAAATACAGCTAGTAGAGTAAAAACTGGCATTTAAAATGTTAGAGTATGAAATGTACTTCCGCAGACACTGATGACATACAGATGTACGGAGGTCTTCTGAAATGTTGCCTCCATAACTAAATAAAGAACTACTTACTTTCCCACTGCTCTAATTTGGGATCATCACCACTCAGAGTCTTTTTATACTTTTAACCTGGCCAAGGGGCCTGGCATCTCCAATAATATCAGGTATAAGCGAAGGAGTCACTTACAATATATGCTATGTTATTGTGCATTCTGAGGACTGGTTGTCTTTAGTTTTGAAAAGACAGCAAAATAAAATATGTCTGTGACACTGCTACTATTGGCATAGCTGACTTTTCAAAAGCTCCTCTTTGTAACTAGAAGAGAAAATATGATGTAATGGTATCGACTAGATTTCAGAAGACATTCTTTCGCCTTTTATTAGTTGATGAACTTGGACTACTTGATCACAGCGAGTATTAATTTTCTTGTCTATTAAGTGCTATTAATATTTACCTGATTTGTGAAATCAGAGAAGAAAATGTATTTGGAAGTATTTTAAAAGCTAAAGTATAAAGTAATATTATTTCAAGTGAAACTTTTGAACTTATATAATTCCTACAGTGGATATCAGTTCTTCTATGTGTAAGCACGTAGGTTAGGTTCCGTGCAGTGGAGACTGACGACTGATTTTTAGCTTTATAAAGACTGCTAAACAGGTATGTGCATTTAAACTATCCAGGCCTGGCATATGGTAATTCCTGAAAATTTACCTCAATATTTATTGACTTCTCTGCAATCTACTCAGTAGAGAAATGTCCCATCGGGTAGGAAAAATATCTGAACAGCTTCGTGTCCTATCATATTTTGCAAAGTTGTATTTTAATCTCTGCTGAGTCTGAAATGGTTTATAACTTTACAAACATACTGGTGAGCTACACCCCTGTCTTCTCGCAGACCCACATCACCACCGCTATGGGATCACCTGCCCTCAGGGATCTTTTAATATGGTAGAGGAAAGATGAAAAATATATTCAATATAACCACCCCGCAATGCACAAATGTGCTGCATGCCATTAAGAGGTACGGAAAGTGGCTGTGGGGATTCAGCAAAGACAAAAAGGAAGAAAAAAAGGAGAATTAATGCTCGGTAAGTGCTCATTATATGCCAGCTATCATTCTAAATCCTCGCACATGCTATCTCATTTCATCCTGGAGACACCCTCCTTTATTATAGAAGTGTAAACTGAAGCTCAGAGTAGGTAGGTTATATGTTCAAGCTGTTTCACATATCCTTGAAGTGGCGTAAGAGATCTGAACAACTATCTGGCTGACTTTGAAGCTAATGCCCTTTCCACAAGGAGTGGTAAGGAAGAGTAGATCATTAAAGAGACTTTTATTTGATAAAAAAAAAAAAAGGCAAAAACTGGGCATAAAGAGAACAAAATACATTCTGAGTCATTAACAACGTCGCTAGCTGTGTCAACTAGAACCAGCGTAAAGAATTCTAAGATCCTATTCATGTTTTCTTTTTCCTTACTTATCATGAGAACTAGACAAACAAGCTTACATACTAAAGGCAATCCACTATCCTAAAAAGACAGCGTCTTTGAAGTTATTAGACACTTATTTTATGATGGTGGTTACAAACAAAAACCCAATATTAAAGATGAAAATATTTTGATATTCATCTTTTGTCACAACCAGGCACAAAACAATAGCATCTGCTAATAGGCATTAAATAATATGTACCACGTTCTGATAGATTTAGAAGTAGGGTTGTCAGATAAAATAGAGGGTGCCCAGTTTAATTTGAAACTATTTGTATTTTTACTTGCTATATTTGGCAATCCCAGTCACAAAAGTATTTCAGAATATGTTGCCAAGATACAGGGATTTATTTATATTGAGTTTTTCATTTAAAGGTGAATTCTATTTATTTCATCAGTGGAAATCTTTCTTTAGTCCTAATGAATAACGACGTCATCTATAGCCATATTCTACAGGTGAGTCAGGGGAGTGACTTGGGGGCTTGGGCTGCTTTCCTGTGGGAAGGAAAGCTTATGTGGCTACAAAGGCATAGCATAAAGGTGGGGTGGACCACTCCAAAGGAAAAGTAAGTGCACTAGTTTTTGGAAAAGCCAGACCAAAAAAAGCAGAGGTAAAGTTTGTTAGAGTTCATATTCTAGCTTCCTGCAATTGACACAGGGATGAGAAAAATGCAAAACTCTTGGCTCTCTATTCACCCTCCCCTCAGCAAGGATGAGGATTGGTAGCCAGGAACCCTGAGGCAAAGATTATGACCCTGCGTGGCACCAAGGGGAGGCAATGCTACAGGAGATCTAAAGGAAAGAGCCTTGAGGCGGAGAGCCTCTGCCTACTTAACCCAGAAGCTAACTAAGCCAGTCCCAGAGGAGGAAGAGATAGTGAGCACAAAACCATTTAGGAAGGGAGAGGCCTTGATTAGTTCAAGTGCAGGCACTGGGTTGAGAACCTCTAAAGGAAAGCCCTTCAAGCTAAAATCAGAGTGTTCTTAGAAACAAAATGACAGAGTTGCGAAAGAGGTCTCAGAAATTCCAAGTTCTAATCCCAGTAACATTCCAAGTTTCCCTCCAGTGATGAAACCTGAATAAATTCCTTCTCCCCAAGCACTTTACAATTTACTAGTCCTATAGGGCAATCTAAAGAGCAAGACCTAAAATTCAGAAGAGAAGAAATGCCAGTCATCGACAACTAATTGGTGATTAAGCACTGCAAGCATTAAAAAAATAGTGACTGAATGAATGAAAGTAGGAATACATTTCTACTAAGTCACAGTGAGCATTTTGTGTTTTTAGGCTATGTTGTTTCACAGTGTAAATTATGAAGCACATATATGCCTGTGCAATTCAGTTTGAAACAAATTCCCTAAGACTAGATTTTAGAGATCTTGGACAAACTCCCCTAAAAGAAGAACACAGGGTATTTCCATTTTGTGTTCCAGCAATCACAGAATTTAGGTTACATTATCTTTAGCATATACAGTGGCAAATTGTAGTAGTTAACCATATAAGGTCCATACAGGTATTCTTTTGAATACAATGCAAACTGATGGTGGTAAAAAGCATCACCTTAGTATATCAATAAGGACGTTTTTATGTAATTTTTATGGAGTCTTCTGTGCTTTTGCCCTAAAAATCTTTTTTAAGTGCTGAGTTTTTAAAATTTAATTCTATCAAGAATGTTAAAATATTTTTCTGATTTAAAAATCATTTCTGGGGTGCCTGCGTGGCTCAGTTGGTTAAGCATCCGAGTGCGGCTCAGGTTCGGCTCACAGTTTGTGGGTTCGAGCCCTGCATCAGGCTCTGTGCTGACAGCTCAAAGCCTGGAGCCTGCTTCCAATTCTGTGACTCCCCCTCTCTCTGCCCCTCCCCTGCTCATGCTCTGTCTCTCTCTTTCAAAAATAAATAAACATAAAAAAAAATTTATGACCCTGCATGGCACCAAGGGGAGGCAAAAAAAATTTGGTGGCTCCTGGGTGGCTCAGTCAGTTAAGCATCCGACTTTGGTTCAGGTCATGATCTCATGGTTTTTGAGGTCAAGCCCCCCTTGAGGCTCTCTGCTGTCAGCACAGAGCCTGCTTGGGATCCTGACGCCCTCTTCTCTCTGCCCCTCACACACTCATGTGCTTGCTTGTTCTCTCTCTCTCTCAAAAATAAAAACCATTAAAAAATTTAATCATTTCTTATATTGAGTTATCTGTAATAGGGTTCTTAGAAAATAAATATGTAAATAAAAAATTATAATATCCACTTAGAAAATAGTGCCCCTTGGTAGAAACCAAGAGATGAAGAGGCAGAAAACAGGAGGGCCTAGAAAGGTTCTTTGTTTATAGGAAATGTCTTGATAAGAAATATATTTCCTAAAGGTGATTATTCCTCTCCTATTTTGTTTTCACTCTCCAGCTTATCTCCATTACCACAATGAGACTGAAGACTAGGAAGGTTGGGAGAGAACAACTGTTTGTCCCTTTGTCACCAGTTTTTCTAGCAAACTTTGGTTGGTAGCCCACTTTATTTATATTTTTATTTTATTTTATGTTTTTATTTATATCATTTCATTTCACTTCACTTCACTTCATTATTTTTTTGATGCAAAATACTTTATTGTTTCCATTTGGTCCATGGCTTGGGGAGAGGGCTCCAGGGTGGTTTGCTGCCTAGTGGCTGCAGGGAGAGGCTCAGCCACAAGCCCCGGAAGAATGCCACCCCCCCCCCCCCCCGCAAAGCCTGTGGGGCTCCAGAGGCTCCTAGTCATGCTTGAAGAGATACTTTGGAAGAGATACTTTCCCAGCCCAGCCTGGGGTGGCCCACTTTTTGAAGATACATAACATCCAAACCCAGGGAACAAGTCTGGGCATCCTACATTAGCACAAATTATATTTCTGTTAAAAAAAAACCCCAAGCTCCGCTTGTTCTTCTCTTACTCTCTCAAAACAAATAAACAAACATTAAAAAACAAAACAACAACAAAAAAAACACCAAAACTCAAGTCATCCTGACACTCCTAGTTGGTAGGTGAATACATTCACTTACACTTAGGGTCTAGTACTGAAAGCTCCCTAAGGGCTAGAAGTGTTTCCAAAGAATCATGTCCCCAAGAATGTGCAGCACAGGAGCTTGCACCTAGTGACTCAAAAGATACTTAACTGAAAAATATGTTTCTTTAGACATTTCTAAACTTGTAAAACACAAGTTTAGCTAGTTCCAGATAGCTGACATGCAACTCGTACACTAAAGGAAGAAACTGGGGTGCCTGGGTGGCTCCAGCTGTAAAGGGTCAGACTCGATTTTGGCTCAGGTCATGATCTCATGGGTTACAGATTCGAGCCCCAAGTCCTTGCACTGTTAGTGCAGAGCCTGCTTGGGACTCTCTCTCTCTCTCCTGCTGCCCCTCACCCACTCTCATGCCCACTCCCTCTCTCACTCAAGATAAGTAAACTTTAAAAATAAATAAAGGAAGAAACTGAGCATTCCCTCTAGGAGTAGTCATCATGCCTGGTACTTGGTAGATGCTCCTCAGACCTGCACGTTGATGACTCTGGAGGATACACTAGTGATCTACCATGACACTGAATTTTTTTTTTTTTTTGAAACAATGTAATTTAATGTGGCTGGGCTTATTTTTATTTATTTATTTATTTATTTATTTATTTATTTATTTTTGAAATGCAACACCATAACATTATTCATTATGTATGATAAATATAATCATGTACTATTTCTTTTGCCTCATTTTTAGAAAATATCTCTCCTTCTTAACATCCAGTGATTCTATATAGTATGTTAATTCAAAAATATTGATTGGTTATCTCTTTTTAACATACATAGACTTCTTTCCCTTTATCGAGTTAGCCATGACTTTTTCACGATGTATTAACTCCATTATTTTTTTAAAGTCATAATCCAAAACTTACTACTGATTGTCAGAAAAGCTTTACTTCATTTTCTTCAATTAGAGTCTTTCAGTGATTTTAGATATGGGTCTAGAAAAATAACTGAGTATTGTTGTTATTCAGTTTAAGAATTTGCTCGCATAAAAATGCAAGTATTTTTCACACTTCTCCAGATTCACCTGTGAACAAAATTTACAATTTTATTAAAACTTTTTAATATTTATTTATATCCAAGTATGCCTAAAGAAGTACTCTATGCGAAAGAATAACTTATTTAGGCATAGACAGTACAGTTACTTTGAATTAAAAATGAAAAAAATTCAACTTCACCAAAGCATACATTAGTTTCAATTCTTAGAAAACTCTTCTATATTTAACATAATTCTCTTCCAATAGATATTTACCAAGTTTTGCAATTTTAAGTAACATTGCAATGAATTTCCTCATAATTCAGCCTTGCAATTATCTTTCAAAAGTTTAATTTTGGGGCCAAGTCATATTCAGATATTGCATTTTGGCACACGTTCCCATAATGCTTCCCCAGAATGACCGCATCCATTTGTAATCCCACCAGTGTATGAGATTGCCTATTCCACACTACTCAAAAATACTGGGCGTTATCACTCCTTTTGAGTCTTTTTTACAAACAGGCAAAAATATTTCATTTCAATTTGCTTTCCTTCCCTATTAGGAACTGATTTTTTTTTAAATACATCTGTATAAATGTAGGTATTTTTCTATTCTCACTTAAAATTAGTGAATTGGATAAGCCATTGCAGTAGATACATCACTCATTCACCTAACATTTTCCCCCAGTTTTTTGAGCTATAATTGACATACAGCACTGTGCAAGTTTAAGCTATACAGCATAATGACTTGAGTTGCATATATTGGAAAACGATTATCACAGTAAGTTCAGATAACATCACCTCATATAGATGGATGGATAGGTTGATAGGAAGGAAGGAAGGAAGGAAGGAAGGAAGGAAGGAAGGAAGGAAAAAAGGAAGGAAATAAGGAAGGAAAAAAGGAAGGAAAGAAAGAAAGAAACAGTTTTTCTCCTTGGGATGACAGCCCTTAGGATTTACTCTCTTTACAACTTTCCAACAAAATTTGAACTTTTTGATCACCTTCATCCAATTCTCCCACTCCCCCGGCCTTTAGTAATCAGATCTCTTTTCCTACAAGTTTGGCTGTTTTTATTTTCTTTAGGTTCCACATATAAGTGAAGTCATGCAATATTTGTCTGTCTCTGTCTGACTTACTCCACTTAGCATAATCTCCTCAAGGTCCATCCCTGTTGTTGCAAAGGGCAGGATCTTTCTTTCTTTCTTTCTTTCTTTCTTTCTTTCCTTCCTTCCTTCCTTCCTTCCTTCCTTCCTTCCTTCCTTCCTTTCTTTTTTTAAGGCTGAACCATGTTTCATTTCAACTAACATTTTTTAAAGCCCTTACTCTTTGTTAGATCCTAGAGATGAAAATGTGGACAAGACAGGCAATGTTCCTGCCCTCCCAGAGTGTGCAATTTAATCACCAAAAAGGAAACAATTACTTGATGGTGCTGCTTTTAGTCTTTTAAGAAAATGTATTATTATTGTGTTGCATTATGACAGAGGTCACTAAACTTCATTGGTCGTGTTCTGCCTTTAAAACTAATTATCCACACTATGGTACTTGAAAATAGTGTGAGGAAGAACTCTTCATTAAAAAATATAAAAATTCTACATAGGATGAACTCCATGTGGCTGGTAATTAAGAAGGAGGATTCTATTTTGGATTATAAAAAGTAATGTCATTGTATTCCAGAAGCAGTTTTTTTGGAAGGTAAGAGACAAAACTTTTAAAAAGCAAATGACCAACAGGATTGATAAGCACCTAGTTACTTTATCCTGTGACAGAAAGTGTGCTAAAGTTCCTTTCAAAAGTGGTTTCCGTTTTTTAACATATGAGGCTTCTGCCCAGAGGAATAAGCTGTTTAACCATACATTTTTAAGAAAAATGCTTTCCAATTTAATGTTTCTCCTCTTTAAATTAATCATTTGGGCTTGTAATCAGAAAGGAAGCATATGAAAGGATGCTTATTGAAAGATGGATAGTTAAACTGGAAATTAAAACTTTATTTCTGAGGGTCACACTGGGAAGATGCTTTGCAATCTTGGAGAAATCCCAATCGGCCTCTGCTCAAAATGGCACTCTTCTCCCAATGTCTCAAAAGATATTAAGCCTCTCATAGAAGGGGGATTTTGTTGCCCCCCGCAAAGGCTTCTTATGATTGCAGAATGATCTATTTAAGAACTGCACACTTTCTCATGGAGGACACATTTTGGCACTCTCTTGTAATTATCTTCATTTACATAACTGGCACCTAACAGACCACTCACCAGAGAGGAACAATAAGCTGTGCTTGCTCTGATCATCTTTATGTTGAAGTTAAGCCATTACACTGAATCCTGAGACATGCTATTGTGAAGTCCCCTGGCATTTCCACTGCTATCATCCGTCTGTTGTTATAGGAGAATGTTCACTGCCAGAATCCTCTGGCAGAAACTCAATTTCTGAGTCCAATACTAATTCATTACAAAGTCTGCAACAGCTGGGACACTGGTATACACAAATGAGGCATTCTGAAATTTGAGGACAAATCCAAAATACACACTCAGGACCTTCCTTGTGATTCCACAGCCATGGAAATAGCTGTGAAAAAAAAAAAAAAAAAAAAAAAAGAGGATCCTGTCAACATCTCACCCTGCCAACACCAAATTAGACCCTTGCGATTTGAGCCTCTATGGTGGTGCCACCTCCCTGCTCTTCTTTTATTAAGAACTGTTTTAAAGGTCTCAGCTTTGTCATGTTTAATGTGCCTTGGAAACATGGGGATGAGACATGTAATGTAGAGGATACTGTAAAGGACACCTTGAACACACCTATCCAAAGGACAGTCACCCTTCTGTGAAATAAAAAGGTGCCCCAAAGGTGATTTAGATAATAGGCACCGGGGAAGAACCGTGGGTAGAACAGAAGCATAGAACAAAGTAGGAAGAGTGACAGTGACTGGAAACAGTGACAAAGAGCAGTAGAACATTTTTTAAGTTTCTTTTGTTTTTAATGGCTATTTAAGAATGGTATCAAGAAACTAATGAAGCGATAAATTCTAAAAATTCTCAGTCCCTCACAATTTCATACGAACTCTTTGGGTTAAAATGACGCTGCTGTCATAAGCAACCCTTGGAAAACTACCTTTATTACATTGTGGTATCTGTGTAATATTTCACTGCCATGCATCATTTCTGCTAAGTTAGTCAATCGATTACTATTTGAGAAAAATATATAAAAGATAATTCATATACAAGGAAAATAAAAACATTTAAATTTCACAAATCTTACAGAATATTATCCAATGCACAGTTAATTTATAAATGTTACATAAAACATTAATCCTTTATATAAAAATTGAAATGATTATGCTTCAAAATACATATTTAAATTTATTTTGTAGTTCTAGATACACTATTATGAAAAAGAAAAAAACAGTACATATAAACATACAAAATAATAGAGGTTCTTTCCATGGTTTGCCTGGAAGTGCTTTTTTTTTTTTTTAATATTTTGATAGAGCACAAGCACGTGAGGGGTAGAGAGAAGGAGAGATAGAATTCCATGCAGGTTCTACACCATCGGCATAGAGACCAATGTGGGACTCGAACTTCCATACCATGAGATCATGATCTGAGCCAACATCAAGACTGGGTCATTTAACTGAGCCACCCAGGTGCCTCCCTGGAAGTGTTTTTAAAGTCCAGTTAATATGATAAACTTTATACTCAGGTGTGACCACAATGTCACAAGTATTTTCACCTATTAAAATAAATCTTAGTAATTTGAGCCTTATTTTGCTTTAAAATAGGAAATAGTTTGTCATTTGCTATATGCCCTTTGTTGGCAATCTACAAGAAAAGGTAATTTAACACTGAATATTTCCAATGAACATTTAAACAAGGAAACTCTGGGGCGCCAGGGAGGCTCAGTAGGTTGAGCGTTTGACTCTTGGTTTCTGCCCAGGTCATGATCTCACAGTTCATGGGGTCCACCCCAGTGATGCACTCTGCTGACAGCAGGGGGTCCACTTGGGATTCTCTCTCCCTCTCTTTTTGCCTCTCCCTGGCTTGTTCTTCATCTCTCTCTCTTTCTCTCTCTCTGTCTCCAAAAATAAATAAATAAACTTTAAAAAAGTAAAACAACAACAACAACAACAACAAAACTCTATTATATCAGATTCTAAGATTTAGGACTTTTAGCTGAAATTTACCTTTAAGAAGAAATGGCTTGCTCTGCAGATTTATATTTAAATTGGACTTCAGAAAGATTAAGAAAAATACTGAGAAACAAACACTTTATACAAAAATTTTGTTATGAAAACTGCAAATCATGCTAAATTTTTATTTTAATTCACTAAGGACATCTATAATGGTTCTCTACCCATTCATTCATCAGAATCACACAGGAAGCTATTTTACAAAAAGAAATTCTTGGGCTCCAGTCTTGAAGATTCTCATTTGATTAAGTTTGAGGTGGGATCTGAGAATGTCAGTTTTTTGAAAGCTCCCTCAGTGACTCTGATGATTAGCCAAGTCTGAGGACTACTGTTCTACTAGGTAAAATGTTGATAACCTTAGTAACTGTGTCATGTTTATTACTATTACTACCATTATTATTCATTATAATGATATAATGCATTACACAGTGCATGGGAAATGAGAAGATATCCCCCAACCATTCATTGGTTCCATTTCCACTATGTTTTACTCATTACTGACACTGTTATGACAGAATCAAACAATTTATAGCTAAAAAAAAAAAAGACTTTGAAAATGTTTCATTAAACCCCTTCATGTCGTCGTATGGAAGTAGGCCTAGAGAAGTTAAGTAATCTACCAAGGTCACCAAGTTTTTAAATAATATTAATTTGACTCTAAGCATTCCAATTTCTCTTCTATTTTTCTTACTATATCACCAATTTTGAAGGTGTACAATAAAAATAAAATTAAGACTTGTAAATAATTCAGATTACTTTATTCTCCATTTAGTTCCCAGCAGATAACATCCCTACTTCAAAACCCTATTCCTTATCCACTCCAGCTCCCTGGAGAACCCTATTAGTGGGTAGAGCAAGCCTTTGGCCCGCTTTCCTCATTCATGCTTTGAGAAACTTCTCCCTGTGCTTCCATGGGAATTGTTGTATGGAGCCACTTCTATCTGACTCTTCTATTGTCGGGTCCAGAGGGCATCAGAGATCTGGACTCAGGCGAAAGGATTCAGACTCTATTAGTATTATTTTAGTTACATTATGGTGAAAAAAGCTTTTGAGAGTTGGCATGGGATCATATACAACACTGTTTCTATGGGAACAGGAATTCCTGTCTCTAAACAACGGGCTCAGAGCTGGTTGTGTGCAACAAAACCTATTAGTAAGTTGGGGACAGCCTGTTAGTACATCTTAGTTAATGAAAGCATTCATAAACACACTTCTCTTACATGAAGGCCTGTGCCTTTCTGTTCACTTGAAAAGGTCTTGCAATAATGTAAATTGGAAAAGCCCATAAACAGGCACCAGAACATGGTGTGAAGCCAGTGACAATTTATACTGAAAAAGAAAAGAACACTCAGATTATACTCAAACAAAATCAGACTCTTAAGTTATAACAATTTCTAGCTGATAAATTAATAAAAATATACAATACAATGAGCATTTAACTGTAATTTATTATACTAGTTTTCCATTTACACCTTGTTGTTTGGAAAGGTTTGGTTTTTTTTTTTTTTTTTTTTTTTGGTGGGGAGAAAAAGTAGTATTTTATGCTATATTCCTGAAAACTTATAGGAATAATGATAAAAAAACATAACAAATACAAAGTAAATGATTATGCATCATAAAATTTTAGTAATTAAACATAACCTCACATATTTAGAAAAGGAGAGTTGGCTTTCATGAGAAAATAATGTAAGCAAAAGTTAGTTAGAAACACCACAGTGGAATATTCTTCTCTAAAGTTACTAATGAATTATGAATTGAATGTACCATTAGTAAGAACAAATTTTTATTTCGTAGCGTAACTGTCTAGCCACCAACCCCTGAAGTTTAACTTCTCCTCTACTGCATTCCAGTACATGTCCTAAGGCAAGTTGTCTGATAAATCCTCCTCTAAAGATCTGGCTGGTCTTTGGTTCTCCACTGAATTTATTCCTTCTCCCCCCTCCCCACATACTCATTGATGCAAAAGCTTTCTGTTGCAGGATTCCTTCTTTGATTCATATCTTTTTTCACTGCACGGCACACAACCAGTATGTATCAAGAGACATAGAGACATGTCAGTATGTATTTTTTAAAGTGCTCTTTATTCTATCTTTATATCCATTTGGTTCAAAAGATTATACATTTGTCTATGGAAAGTCTTAACTTGAGGAAAAGTTTGAAATTATAAAATAAACCTTGTAAGTCATGAATATGAAGAATGAGCCCTTTCACAGAAGCAAAAGTGAGGTCTGAACTAATTTTTGTTCCTATCTTCTTATTATCATCCTATTTTCACTTGCCATCCACCTCTAGCCCATTTCTTCGGCTTTTCTTTGCTGAGCTTCAAATACTGAATAATCGGCACAGCCATAGAGAGATTAACTGGATGGAAAAGACACTGGCCTTTATGAATTTAGCCATAAAAACAGAATAACAAATCAGTGATAAAAAATGAAAACCCAATGTCTTCACCAATCACCAGAACAGTTGAATCGCATCGAGCTGAAATTTTTGGTCATCTCATTCAGCAGGTCTCATCAGAATACTCTAAATGTGAAAGTTAAAGTAGGACATGGCAATGTGAATCTCACTTCTTACAAGCCACGAAAGGTGATGTGGACAAAAATGAATGTGAGCTTCTCTTTTTCTGCTCATCTTCAAGTCAATTTTTCCCAGTTCCCATCCATCTTCCCTTTTCCTTGTCACTCTATACATTGGCTGCTACTTCTCAGCCTTCTCTGCACGTCTTCTACCTCCTCCAAATCTTAGTGGTTAAGTCTATGGCTGTCTTCTCTTCCCTTCCTTCTGATTCTCATCTTTCTCTTCTCTCATTCATCAGGTGCCCTTACTCAGATTCATGAACCTAAATACCATCTGTATGCTGACAACTCGTAGATTTATAGCTCCAGTCCCTATGCCTTCCATGAACTCGATGTGTATTTCTATATTTGCCTTGATCATAACATTAGCCTCTGAAATAAGTATATGAAATTTAACAATTCATCAACTGAACTTCTTATTAACAAGCACCCCCCCAAAGAAAACACTCCCAAACAAACAAACAAACAAAACAAATCAAAGCCAAATAAACCAAACCAACCAACTGAACAAGGGAACAAACAAACAAACAAACAAAAAAACTGTTGCTCTTTCTCAAGTCACCAATTTGGACAAATCCTTAATGGTGCAATCGTCCTTGATTCCTCTTTATCAACCCCCACATCAACCCATCAGCAAAATCTTTGGAATGTTTCCAGACTTTGCTACCAGCCTAGCACAACCTCCATCATTTTTTTTCCTGCTCTATCTGGTTTCTGTTTTCTCCTTTTTACCCCCTTCCATATACTGTGCACACAGAAGCCAAAATACCTTTTAAATCTTAAACCACATCATGATAATTTTCCTTTTAAAGATCTCCAAGGATTTCTATCTTACTTAGAATAAAATTTATATATAAACTGGCCAATTGCTATCCCTCAGATTGAATTTCATTGCACTGTCCCCTTTGCTCATTCTACTACTTGTTAAACCTTAAACAGAGAGAGCACATTCCCAACTCAAAGTCATTGTACACATTGTCCCCACTGCTTAGAATCCCTCATACATACAAGGCTTCATCTTTTACTTCCTTAATATCTCTGCTATAGTGTTTCTCATCAGAGAGGTCTTTTTGACTGACCTATCTAAACGAGGTGTGATTCTATCCTATTAACTTTCAACTTTCTTTGTCATTATAGTATTTATCTGTACATTATAATATATATTTGCTTCCTGGCTATTTCCTTCCCTAGAATGTAAATTCCAGAAAGGCAGAGACTTCAGTGTGTGTGTGTGTGTGAGCCTGTGTGTATGTGTGTGCCCGAATGTGTGGATGAACATTTCCAGCTAAGAATAGTATGTACCTTGTATATAGTAGTTGCTTAACAAAGATTGGTTCAAAAGAATGAGTATGGCTCAAAATAGCAAGGCTTTGGCTGTCATATAATACTAAAGTCACCCAATTCTCTACCTTTAGTATAAAACTGGCTAATATTTATAGATTCAGAGCTGTATTTCTAACTATTGAGACAAAAATGTTTCCACCGAGATGTCCCACAGGCATCACAAAGTCAAACAGATACAAAAGTGAACTCCTTCCTATTCTCAAATCTTAGTCACACAATTTTGAGGAAGACAAATGGCAGTCCCCCAACCTATACTACACACACACACACACACACACACACACACACACACACAGAGTTTTAAAGATATGGTTTATCCCTTTATACTCAGCTTCAATCCATTCCCACACCTTGTCAATGCTGCTTTCTAAGTGTTTTCTTTTTTACTCATTTCCCTTTCATTACCACAAATATTGGCTCCATCTTATCTTTTGACTACCTACTAGAATCATCTGCTATCTGAATATCCAATTTTTATTCTTAAGCCTTGAGTCCAGTCAATCCTTTTTACTGCTGTTTCTCTAGCCTTAGAAAATTGAACTCATTGATTATGTCATTCTCTACAAAAAGCTCTCTAATGGCACACATTTCTAAAACAGGATTAAAGGGTTAAAAGGGAGGGTAGGGTGGGGTCTTCTTACAGCCCCACCTCCCCCTAATCGTTATCCTTAAGGAGACTGCTTGGGTTCTATAATGCTTTCTTTTTGCACAGGTATCCTGTGTGACAGCTAATCCAAAGCTCTTAAAGGCTGCATACTCTCGTATGACTGGGCCGTAAATTCCACGAAGGTAAGCACAGTCCATGTTAGTTTTATTCATCCATGTATCCCCAGTTTGTAGCTCACTGTACCTCACAGTTGGGTGCTAACAAATATGGCTAAATGAATGACTGACTCTACACTTTTGGACTGCAAGAACCTTCTGCCAGGAAAATCATTTTTTCTTCTTGCAGTACCTTCCTTTAACATATTATCAAACCCCTGCTTATCTTTCAGGACTAAGCTTGAGTCTCACTTTCTTTGCAAAGAGTTTCCTGACCTTTCCAAGCAGAAAGAAATTCTCCCTTGTTATGCCTAGCCCATCTCCTATCTACCATATTTAAAACAACACTTTATTTAATAAAAATGTATTTTTTTATTAATTATTTAATGAATTATGTGTGTGTTCTCAAGGTGAGAAATATGTCCTATTTAATATACTTTTTAAAATAATTCTAACAGTTTATTTATAACAGTTTCTGGCACATAGCAGGTACTTACTGTTTTGTTAGATGAATACTAAATGTTACGCTCAGCACTTAGGAGAAATGAGTTAAGTTATAGCCATTTCTGGGACAGCGCCATCTAGTTGTGTATTCAATATACATTGCCCCCTTTTTCATTACTAAAAGAAACATGAATGAGAGAAGGGAATGTGTCCCGGTGAAAACTATATTACTCTGTCTCCTGTGAAGTTTGGGATGGCTATGGGACATAGTTCCAGTAGATAAGACATTACCAAAAGTCTGCAGTAGACTTAGTAAACACCTTTGTTGTCCTGTTACAGGCATTCTTTTGCCCTTTGTTCTACCCCTTCTCCCTCCATATACTGGACCACAGTCCTCGCTATCTTGTGATTACAAGGGATAGGCTAAGAGTCTTACCAAAACTTCAGCTGTGACATCTTTTAGCCATTGAGTCAATGCTAGCAAATGATAACCTCTAGGCTTCTTAGTTTTATGTAAAAAATTACTTCCCTCATTTTTTAATGTCTTAGTTTTTAACATCACTTTTACTTGTGTCTGAATACAATTCTTTTTTATTTTTATTTTTTTAACATTTATTTATTTATTTATTTATTTATTTATTTATTTATTTATTTTTAAGACAGAGAGAGACAGAGCATGAACGGGGGAGGGGCAAAGAGAGAGGGAGACACAGAATCGGAAGCAGTCTCCAGGCTCTGAGCCATCAGCCCAGAGCCCGATGCGGGGTTCGAACTCATGGACTGCAAGATTGTGACCTGAGCTGAAGTCTGACACTTAACCGACTGAGCCACCCAGGCGCCCCTGAATACAATTCTTAACCGATAAGAGTATCTGGAAAATGAATAATAGAGCATTATTATCCTTGAGATGAGGAATACATTTATAGTGCTGAGATCCAGTTCAACTTTAGTTTTCGGTCAAAATAAGTATTATCACTCTATGTATACAATGATAAAATTGCATCCTGTAAAATACATCGCAATTATGAATACATGAATCATCACTATTAAAATATTACTCAGGATAACATTACCTATACTTACAAAGAGAGCTTTAAGAGGAAATTAGTAAATTTTTAGACTCCTAGAAAGAAAAGCATCAATTGGAGTTTTACTAAATTTTCCATTTTGCCTAATATGAGGCTCCTTTATTGCTGATGCAAAGTTTGTTTTTGTTTCTTTTTGAAGGCAGGCAGTAAGAATCTCACCTCACAATAATTTATTATTTTTCAAAAAACTGATAGTGTTATATATCTTCAACAGTTTTTATTTTCAGAGATGGGTAGTAATTAAAAATGGTTAGGTGTGACATTATAAAGTATATTTTTATCATTGACTGGCACTCCTTTTAACAGTTAAAGGCCTAACACACACACACACAAAAAAAAATCATAAGATTCCCTGCACAGGTACATACTCATACAACAATCACACATACCATCCCATGATGAATTTAGTTTATGGATTGCATATCTCTTCAACATTTTAAGAATCCCTAGTGAGTGCTAATCAGTGAGCACCTCAGCAATGTAATCTAAACAGTCGTGGAGTCCTAAGAACTCTGAACTCATACGATATTTGAAATAATATTATAAACACTTAAACCAGGGCAATAAACAGAATATTTTATGTAATAGTTAATACTGACATTTAAACATCTTTGAGAATCTGTCTCTAAAAAAAGAGAAAACATACTTGATCATTAGTATATTTCAGGTGAAAAGAAATCTCAAAAGGGGTGACATAAAAGTGATTAATAAAACTTGGTAACTTATGATTAAGTTTTTCACAATTAACATTTTGGTATTACTAATACATGATTTATTTCCTATTTCTGTGTCTTATGTTTTGTCTTAGTTTAAATGATAGTTTTTTTTTCATAAAAAAAAATTGGATGTGTAAGAATTATCCCAAGATAAAAACAAAGTAGAAACAAAACAACATGCAAAGACAGAAAATTTGGGTCAAGATAGTATAAGTGTGCCCAAGTTCTTACATGTATATGTAACCAATTTTGATTACCTGGTAGATTGCTCAACCTCATTGTTTATGTCTCCTTAGGGTGAATAATCAAAAACCATTTTGGCTTTCTTGTCAATATATTAATTTTTTCACTAAGAAAATATTTGTGTTATTTTATTTTTTATTAAAAAATTTTTAAACATTTTTATTTATTTTTGAGAGACAGAGAC
>NW_025814856.1:133589397-133656897 GCF_022079265.1 Lynx rufus | reverse complement strand
AAAAAAAATATAGGCTCAGCATAACTAATCTTGATAACCTTGCTTAAAATCTACTGTAATAAATTGGGCGGATGTATAATTTGATGAACTTCCAATGATACCAATTTAGTTTACCTTTAGTATCTGAGGCAACGCATCTGTAGTTTTGTTGGGTTAATCCAGATTTTTTTTCACTGAATCAAGAATGTAAATTAAGACAAAATGATTCTTTTTCAATTTCATGCTGAAGTAGCTCAAGTTAGTGAATGTAATTTCTCCTAACAAGAAAAATTTATCACTGTACAGCTCACTCAGTTACCTCTGTAGTGAGTTGCGATATGCATTTATGGAATTGAATGGATAAAAAGATTGATAAATGTGGTGAAAGAACAGGCTGTACTTCCAGAAAAGACAGGCACAATTAAATGACTTTTAACAATTTCTCATGTTTACTCTTGCTTATAGCATCTCTTTCATAATTGCACTATTGCACATGACAATTAATTTTAGTGTGAAAAGGTACTTTCTTTTTTGTCTTTGTCTATGATAGCAAAAATTCTACCACCAAGTGTAAGAAGCCTTGTATTCCAGTTCTGGTTCTACTACTAAACAGCTGTATTATTTTGGGCAATTAGCTTTTGAGGCCTTAACTTCATCTAATCTCTCAAATCTCTGTACCTCTAAGGTTCTAATATAAAGAATACATAACATAAATGGATATATTACACACATGTATATATGCACACATGCATTATGTATGTATATATACATGGAAATATATATACAGATTATATTTTTAGAGTAAATATATAACTTTAAATAGTGATAAAGATTTCAGGCCTCATCACACAACAGAAAGTACTTATAGACATCTAGGTTAAGTGAGTCAAATTCTTACCTTGGTTCAACCATTAGCTAGCCCCATTGCCCATCAGCAAATCCCTGAACTACTCAAAGCTTCAGTTTCTTATTTTGACTAGAGTATCTCTACTGACTCTACATTCTTGATTCCACTCTATTAATTAAAACCTGTGTAGATCCTTTTTGAACACTTCAAGTTTTTGGCAAAATCTTGTAGAGTCAGCATTTTCTACATGCACGTAGTTTTTAATACTATTTGTTTATTATTTAACAATCTTCCATCTTGTCAAAAGGGACTTGGCTATTACATTACATAAAATAAGAAAGTAAGTTAGAAGTTAAAAAAAAAAAGACAGGAGAAAAAAAAGTTTTGAAATGTAAGACCAAACAGACACATCATTAAATGTGATATATTTGCTAGAGGTCAGCCACAGATTTAATGCTGAGATTTCTAAAGCTCATATGAAGAAAGAATCATAATCAAATTACAAGGTTCATTGTGTAAGATGAAAGGAAATCAGTTGCTCATAATCAGAACTGTTCTTAACAGTGAAATTTGAGTTGTATTTTTTCCCCACGGGATCTTAGGTAGCAAACACTGGAGAAGGTACTGAATAACAGTCCCTACGACATTCCTATATTAAGTAAAATAGCAAATTAAACAGTTTCTTTTTAAATTATAATGTCCCTAAAAACTGATAATGTCCCTAGATACAGGCTGCTGGTATTTAGCCATTTTATATGGAGCCAATACGATGGCAGTATAGCTATGAGGCTATCAGCACGTTTGCTTCATCAGGTTAGATTTTAGAGGATTTAAAGGGTTGGATGGAGTGTGCATCATGCATACAATCCTCCATAATTACACTCAAACAAACTTTGGATAGACACTGAACCACAGTGTACTGGAACTTAGGACTCTTCATGAGTATTAGCAGTACATTTCTTTTAGGCCAGTGGTTCTCACACTTGAGGCTGCATCAGAATTATCTGTAGGGTAATTGCTGAGCTTTACCTCCAGAGTTTCTGATTCAGTAGGTCTGAGGAGGGGCATGAGAATTTGCACATTCTGTAAATTCCCAGGTCATGCTGTGGCAGCTGGTCTAGAATCACACTTTGAGAATTGTTCTTCTGGGTCATCAGATAAGGAAAGATCTAAGGAGGTTAACAAACAACCTCAGTGTAAGAGACAATATCTTCCTGAGGAAAGAGAGATGCCCAACAAGGACTGAAAATGAAACAAAGCCACCAATCCAAGAAAAGATCATCCTGATACATGCTCCAAGCTAAATTACTTGCAAAGCACACCTATAAAATTAAATGAGATGATGCTGAAAAACTTATACTTTCTAATTGAAAATGTGTAATACTTACTAAAATGGGTCCTTTGGTAGAAGAATAATTTTTTCTGACATTAATTAGATAGCTATCTATCAAGATCCCTTCTGGATTATTAATACCATGCCATGCCATATAAATAGGCTGTCTGGGGGCACATGGGTGGCTCAGTCGGTTAAGTGTCCGACTTCGGCTCAGGTCATGATCTCGCGGTTTGTGAGTTCGAGCCCCGCGTCAGGCTCTGTGCCGACAGCTCAGAGCCTGGAGCCTGCTTCGGATTCTGTGTCTCCATCTCTCTCTGCCTCTCCCCTACTCATGCTCTGTCTCTCTCTGTCTCAAAAAAAAAATAAAACATTAAAAAAATTTTTTAATAGGCTGTCTGCTCCCAGTTACTGAGTGTTGCTTCCAGTGACACTCTTTAATCTGACCTTATATGGTCCTTTAGAGTTAATAATTTTCCACTGCTGTTTTCCACTGTTTGTACTGCACTTAACCATACTATATTGTAATTATTTTTTCCATATATATTTAACTTATTATACTTTTGCCTTCGTGAGCAAGGATTACACATTCTTTTGTAACTCCAGTTCTAGAACGTGTAGTCAATAAAAATTTATTGAAGTGATCTAAACAAGAGGTGCAAATGTTTTTAAATAGATTAAGTCCAAACCACCGTGGGGTTCATCTAAGAATAGAAACCAAGCATGATAAATGATACCTCTGCACTTCTTGATGACTCTTTTACAATTTATAAATATAAGTTATATTTGCAGGCCTTTTCCCTATTAGTAAAAGGAAAGTGAAGCCAAATTCAAGAACGAAAACCTCTATAATAATTAAACAATGAATTCTGTGAGGCAGTGATTAATATTTATAGTCAATAATTCTATAAAGTAAAACATTTCAACAGGACTTGCATTGATAGTAGCAGATGTTATACAGAATAGCACTGGATTTGAAGACAGGCAGACCAAGGTCAAGTCAATCTGTAGTCACCCAATCTCCTTGGGCCTTTATTGTACAGTGTTGAACTTTTAAAATCTCAATTTCATTATCTATAAGTGGAAATAATAATATTGTCCTCATCTTATTTCAAAGGATCTTTCTGAAAATAATGTGAGATGATGAACATAAATGTCATGTGAACACTATATAATTGTTCTATTATTTTTGAGAATAACACAATTTACAGCATGTGATCTTGAGTAAAATGTAAAATATATTCATTCTTCTTTGTCACCACTAGGAAACAATCTAACTGCAACTTAAAAAAAAAACACTATAGTATATTTTCTTAAATATAAGTAATCATCCTTAAAAGTTTTTTAAAAAATAACTTTTTCTAGTCTTACAATAAAAGGCAAACACAATAGGAAAAATGAAAGTTCTTATTGAGCTCAAAAATAATTTAGCAACAATTAAATCCTGCTACTATGCTACCAGCAATATTCTGCTACCATGAGGAGGTAACTACTCTAATTTACATCATTATCAACAGATTATTTCTTTTGTGCATTCTGAAATTTACATCCTTGAACTCAGTCTGGGTAAACTAGTTACATTCTTTGCTCGACCAGATTCTACTGGATTGTAAATTTCTTGAAGTAATATTATTACACGATTTTTTTACAACCTTTTATTGACCACAGTACTTTCACATGTAAACTTGAGTGTAATTAGAAAATCAAATAAATATTTAATAAGGCCACCAAACCAGACTGCATACTGGCCATCAAAAGAGTTTGAAACATAGTTTGAATTCTTCAGGAAATTTAAATTTTAGGTTCATACTAGTAATTTAACTCATATATCTATACATATAAATAAAATACATCTGTATTTTAATTTTTTTCTTTTAATGCTTATTTATTTTTGAGAGAGAGAGACAGACAGCAGACAGACAGACAGACAGAGCACGAGTGGGATAGGGGCAGAGAGAGAGGAAGACACAGAATCCGAAACAGGCCCCAACACGGGGCTCGAACTCATGAACCATGAGATCGTGACCTGAGAAGAAGTCAAACGTTTAACCAACTGAGCCACCCAGATGCCTCACATAGCAGTCTAAGAAGCGGGGGTGGGGGGGGGCGGATTTAAGATGACTTAATAATATTTCTTCTAGTTTTATTAACTTCAGGTCCTTCAATGAACACTCTATGCATTTTCTAAACTTGTAAGTAGGCACCAGTTCAATGATAAATTGTACACTTCCTTGCATGTTAAAACTCAATTCTAAGCTTTTAAATTAACTAGTAATTTCTGACTATTTATAAAACTCAGTTTGTAAGAGCAAGGTTTCTAAAACATTAACTATTTTTTCTCTATACGTTTTTGCTATTATTACTCTTTGTTAATGAGATGGAAATGACAGTACATTCGATGTATACATAATGCACTGTACTGACACATCATTGTTCTACTTTGGGAAACTCATCCTAAAAATTCTAATTTAATTACATTTTAATTTTTTGTGTGTTTTTTTAAAAATTGGAAAACATCAATTTGAGGCACATACAAATGATATTCTCCCCCACAGCAGAATAAAGCTTAGTATGATGTTAATAACAGATGCTGCCACATTTATATTTTTTGTGATAAAAATAAAAAAAGCTAATATTTTCCCTGTGTGACTATAAAATACTTTAATATAATTATTTTAATTTTTTAAAATAATGGCTATTGATAAGGGGGAACAGTCACACCATGGGGGGATGACTATAAGTATACAGTTTTTAAAAGTAAATTAATAAATGCTTATTTATTTTGGAAAATTATTTCTCCACTTTTAGTATCTAATCCTATTGACATAATTTTAAGCTAAAGTGACCTGCTAGAATAGCACATGAGATTTGGTCTACACAAAGAGAATTTCTAAACCAGCTCCTTGATGTTTAACTAGCTGAAAAAAAAAATGTTTTGGCTAAAATTCTATTCATCTGACAAAACAAAAGACCATTTACAATCCAATAAATACAGAACTTCTCTTCAGGTTAAGTAAAAACAATCACTACATAGAAAATAAGAATGTATCAAAATTGCTGGAATTCTGTGTTACTAAGAAGAAAATATTGTTGGCCAGGAAACATGCAATCATAGCAGTTACATATCACCTGGAATTCTGTTGAAACTATTAACTATTAGTGGGAACATATTTTATTTTATTTAATTTATTTTTTTTATATGAAGTTTATTGACAAATTGGTTTCCATACAACACCCAGTGCTCATCCCAAAAGGTGCCCTCCTCAATACCCATCACCCACCCGCCCCTCCCTCCCACCCCCCATCAACCCTCAGTTTGTTCTCAGTTTTTAACAGTCTCTTATGCTTTGGCTCTCTCAGTGGGAACATATTTTAATGAAAATAATGTATTTTGTACTTTTCATAGGACCCTGAAATGAAGGGTATCTCGGAACAGCCTGGGATCCCAGGGCTGCAAGGGGGATACGTGAGCCCCTGACCCACATACTGACCTGGAGACCACCAATATATTCTAGTGCACGTCAAGTTTTAACTTTGATCAAGTATTCATAAAAGCCCCAGGCTTGTTAGATTTTATAATTCATATATGTGGTGATGGGTAAAGTAAAAAATGAAAACTTGTAAGCCCTCTCTGTAGTAGATATGATGAGATAGCTGCATTCGAGTGTGCCTGTAATGGTACCTTCACAAAGAACTACAGGAGATAGTAAAAATTACTGCACTGGCATAAAACCAAGCCATCTGTCATTATTAGAATGACAGAGTGAATGTTTCAAAACCATAAACAACGAAAACTAAAGAATAAACAAATTGAGAGGGCCTTGGTTTTATGACACAGGTAAAAGACAAGCTAAACATTATTTCAGACATTATTGTTTCAGAGAAATGTGGGAAACACGCTGTCAAATTTTTACCAGTAGTTTGTTGCATATACATTTCAGTGGCACGATCTTTGTTAACAGGGAATATTTGATGAGTTTCAATTTTTAAAAATATTCCAGAATTTGCAATACTATTAATTTTATATTAGCAATGCTAAGGAGAAAAACTATCTTCTACTGTGTTTTGCAACTTCTGGTATTTTGTAAAATATGGATTTTCATTATCATTTTTCTTCCAGTAATTACGAGTAGTCTGAGAAAATCTTAGCCAAAATAACTTTAGTTTTCAATATGTGTTCCATAGTTTTCTTAGATGCTGGTAAAGGATAAAAAAAGAAGTACTGGGGTGCCTGGGTGGCTCAGTCAGTTAAGCAACCCAACTCTTGATCTCAGCTCAGGTCCTGATCTCAAGGTTTGTGAGTTCGAGCCCCGCATCCAGCTCTGCGCTGACAGCACGGAGCCTACTTGGATTCTCTGTCTCCCTCTCTCTCTTCCCCTCCCCTGCTCTCTCTCTCTCAAAATAAATAAATATTTAATATATAATATTTATGATACTGCAATAGTATCATAGTTTTACTTGAAGCATCTAAAAATGTGGTGGTACTGAATTTCAATTTAGGGGTGATTCAAGGCAATTTCTTTTCAAATTATGTTATGAACATGCTACACAATTCCTTGATATTTTTTTTTATGGAATGTTGCTTTATATTCTTTTTGGCAAAATGCCACTTAAATCTGAATTACTATAACCTCAAAATGATTTTTAAAAGTGCATATATGTTAACATTTAAAAAATTTAATAATCAAAATTTGCCCACAATTCTCTAAAAATGATTCTCTGATATTTTAGAAGGATGTTAATCCAAAAATCCCAGTTCTGCCACCATGGAAGGCACTGGTAATATCTGGAGAATTGTAGAATAAGTCTCTGTGAATCAAAGACAAAAAAATCTCTGATTCTACTTAATAATTTCTTCTCAAAACACCATCCTGTCAACAAAGTCGACTCTTGAAACCTCCATTACCCAACACCAAGAAAGATCAAAAAGGCCTACAATCTCTCCATGATGTGGAAAGCAAAACGTGGGGAGGCACAAATCTATGTTTAAAGGTCACATTCTGTTTGCGTACAACTTCTCCGTTTTTTTGGTAAATCCAGTTTTCTTCTGTAACTCCCTACCTGATGAATTCCCCAGTTGGAACCCAAGCTTTATTATCTATGTCTGCTTCTGGGCTTGAGGTACTTGAAAAGGGCAACAATGTATGTATACCGTTCTGCTTCCCACCATGCTCACCACTGATCTAATTTACTGCCCTCTGACTCTACACAGAGAGGGAGAGTAGGAAGCCGGACACACAGAAGAGTGGGAAAGACTGGATAAGGAAAGGGATAGGGACAGTGAAACTATGGAATTAATAAATGAAAGTAAACAAATAGGACAAATTTCACACTCTCCGCAGCTAACTCATATGCTCATGTAGTTAGATATGAACAGACTATTTCTGGAAAACAACTTCTATAAATTGGTGCAAGTGTGATCATCCCTCAATTATTTTGGAAAAAAAAAATAGGTTGGGAAGTAATTCCTTTTGCCATCAAATATTTAATCTTCATTGAAAGAAGATACTCTTTAAAAATGTGGTGTTACAATAGCTGTGTATGGCAGAGATATCTTTAAAACTTTACAAGTTTTCAACTTCTAAAATCAAGATTGATTATCATTTAGAAAGTGCCTAAAATATCACTGACAAAATGATTTGAAACAGATATAGCATCTGTTTTTGCAGGTGGAGTAACCTAATAAAATCTTAGCACACAGTGGCTTTCATTCTTTATTTTTTTCTATCAATCCTTCAAAAGTGTTCATATTTCACAGTATTGTTTTCTTAAGCCTCCAGGTTTGTGAGATCATTCACGGGAAATATATTGGGCCTTCAAGAAGCTATTTGGTAATATAATTTCAGAAGTTATAAAGTGGTTGTTAAAGAGGTTCGATGAACACAGAGAATTTCAATGCTAGGTGATTTAAAGAATCTTTGGTTTTTGAAATGCATCTTTTTAATGTCATTCAAAGTTAGACCACAGAAAGAGCTTAAACCTGATTTCCCAATTTCATAATTTAGTTAGCAAGTCGGGTGAAGGGTTTTGTTTGATTACTTGTTTTTGTTTTTGTTTTAACTTTTAACATAGCCATGACCATTTTTCTCACTGACAAATGTGGCTTGTCAGGAGAGCAAAACAGCCTGAAAATTAATGCTGTGAATAAGGTTAAAAGGTAAAATCTGAATGAGGTGTATACCTACACCAATCCTGCGATCTCTCTGTGGTCACACAATCAGAAAACATCTGAGTTTTAAAAAGGTAAATTTGCATGCATGGAAAGCCATTCTATTTTGTATGTATCATTTTTTTTACTGGTTGTGTAGACCAATAGAAAGTATAAGTAGCCTGTCTCAATTGACAAGATCTCTTACCTCTCTCAAATGATGCTTTCTCCAAGTGTTAATTTACATTTACATGGTTCAAAATGTTTTGATTATTGGCTCTGCATTACAATCTTGTGAGGAGTAGGGGCAGCAGCAGAAATGGTTATTGTAGTAGTATTGAGCCCATTTTGCATATGAACAAAACTGAGTTTTGGGGAGTTCAGTGTAATGGGTAAGATTATAGGTTCTGAAATTATATCACCAGTGTTTCGATTATAGGCCCGCCACTTATTAGCTGTGTGGCCTTGGCAATTTATTTTGTGTCTGTACACATCATTGCATATTTCTATAAATGACGAATTTAAACTTAATTCTCAGTGTTGTCAAAAGTGCACAAACATTTACACTGACATGCTTCACTAAGTATTCAGATTCCATTTGTTTAAATACTCACAAATATATTTATATGTTCCTACCATTTAACTTTTAAAAATGGTTTTTGCAACAGAGTTTTAATAAGAGTGCTTTACTTTAAGAGAAATTTAAGACTGATAAAACTGCATAAAACATGGTATTTCTAGGATTCTTTTGATACTGAGTGTTCTTAGTATTTCAAATTCTACTACAGAAGTTCTATAAAATCTAACAATATTAAGTTTTGTGTTTGCAATTATCCAAGTTAAAAGTTAGATTGATATAGTTTATTTCAAACCACATGTAAGAATGCAGAGGGGTTTTTTTTTACATATATAAGTAACAAATTTAAAACATGTTTTAGAGAAATCCAATGTTGATCTTTTAAAGACATCAATTGAGATTGAATTGTAAAGTATGTTCAGTGAAAGTAACATCTTTCAATTCCTTTCATTTTCAAAGTTTTTAAATTGGTAATTTGGGGTAGACAAATATATTTTATAATGTTTTTAAGGTTTAGTACTAATTACATTAAATATTGCATAATTCTTAATTGTGCATAAATTCGTATATTTTTAATTTTTTTGTTTTTATCTTATGTCTTTATTTAAATTCCATTTAGTTACCATACAGTGCAATATTAGTTTCAGGTGTACAATATAGTGATTCAACACTTCCACACAACACCCGGTGTTCATCACAAGCGTACTCCTTAACCCCATCCCTTGACCCCTTCCCCTCTGGTAACCATCAGTTTGTTCTCTATACTTAAGACTCTGTCGTGGTTTGCCTTCCTCTCTTTTTTTCCCCTTTGCTCATTTGTTCTGTTTCTTAAATTTCACATGAGTGAATCATATGGCATTTGTCTATCTCGGACTGACTTATTGTGCTTAGCATAATTCTCTCTAGCTCCATCCGTGTCCTTGCAAATGGCAAGATTTCATTCTTTTTTATGGCTAAGGAATATTCTATTGTACATATAAACGACTTTTTCTTTATCCATTCATCAGTCAATGGACACTTGGGCTGTTTCCATAATTCGGCTATTGCAGATAATACTGCTAAAATATTGCGGTGCATGTGTCCCTTTGAATTCGTATTTTTGCATTTTTTGGCTAAACACCCGGTAGTGCAATTGCTGGACAGTAGGGCAGTTCTATATTTTTCTTGTGTATTATTCCTTATGATTTTAATTCACATACAAACATGTATTTATTTACCAATAAAATGGACATTGCTGGGCTACCTGATTTTTACAATTTGAAAATAGGTATTAGATACATACCTCTATAATTATAAAGACTATATTGTATTCTGTTTTAGGAATATACTATAATTTATTCAGTACCGTATTTTTTTACTCCTACAAATAAAGCTGCAGTAACTTTTTTTTTTTTATATTTGTTGATGTGGTTTATTTTTTCTTTCAAGTTTGTATTTAAATTCCAGCTAGGTAACATACACCATATTACTAGTTTCAGGTGTAGAATTTAGTGATTCATCACTTACATACAACACCCAGTGATCACCACAAGTGCCCTCCTTAATACCTATCACCCATTTATTTCATCCCTCTACCCACCTTCCCTCCAGCAACTCTCAGCTTGTTCTCTATAGTTAAGAGTCTGTTTTCTTGTTTGCCTCCCTGCTTTTTTCCCCATGTTCATCTGTTTTGCTTCTTTTTAAAAAATATTTATTTATTTTGGGGAGAGTGCAAGTGGAGGAGGGGCAGAGAGAGGGGAACAGAGGACCCAAAGCAGGCTCTGTGCTGAGAGGCTGACAGCAGTGAGCATGACGTGGGGCTTGAACTCACGAACTGCAAGATTATGATCTGAGCCGAAGCTGGACTGTCAACCAACTGTGCCACCTGGGTGTCCCCATCTGTTTTGTTTCTTAGATTCCACATATGAGTGAAATCATATGATACAGTATGTGTCTTTCTCTGACTGACTTACTTCACTTAGCATAATACTCTCTAGCTCCATCCATGTAGTTGCAAATGGTAATATTTCACTCTTTTTGATGGCTGAGTAATATTCCATTGTATACCCATACCACTTCTTTATGCATTCATCAGTTGGTGGGCATTTGGGTTCTTTCCATAATTCAGCTATTGTTGATGATGCTGCTATAAACATCTGGGTCCATGTACCCCTTCAAATCAGTACTTTTGTATCCTTTGGGTAAATACCTAGTTGTGCAATTGCTGAATTGTAGGGTAGGTCTATTTTTAACTTTTTGAGAAACCTCCATACTGTTTTCCATAGTGGCTATACAAGTTTTCATTTCCACCAAAAGTTCCAGAGGGTTCCTCTTTCTCCCTATCCTCATCAGCACCTGTTGTTTCTTGTGTTGTTGATTTTAGACATTCTGACAGGTCTGAAGTGATAACTCACTGTAATTTTGATTTGTATTTCCCTGATGATGAATGATGTTGAGCATCTTTTCATGTGTCTGTATGTCTTCTTTGGAAAAATGCTTATTCATGTCTTCTGCCCAGTTTTTAATCAGATTATTCATTTTTTGGGTGTTGACTTATGTACTTTGGATACTAACCTCTTATCAGGTATGTCATTTGCAAATATCTTCCCCCATTCCCTAGGTTGCCTTTTAGTTTTGTTGATTGTTTCCTTCACTTTACAAAAGTTCCAATAGTTTATTTTTGCTTTTGTTTCCCTTGCCTCAGGAAACATATCTAGAAAGAAGTTATGACAGCCAGTGTCAAAGAGGTTACTATCTGTGTTCTCCTCTAGGATTTTTATGTTTCAAGTCTCACATTTAGCTCTTTAATCCATGTTGAAATTTATTTTTTTGTGTACAGTGTAAGAAAGTGGTCCAGTTTCACTTTTTTGCATGTTGCTGTCCTGTTTTCCCGACTCCATTTGTTGAAGACACTGTCTTTTTCCCATTGCATATTCTTGCCTGCTGTGTTGAAGATTAATTGGCCATATAGTTGTGGGTTCACCTCTGGGTTTTCTATTCTGTTCTATTGATCTAGGTGTCAATTCTTCTGTCAGTACCATACTGTTTTGATTATTACAGCTTTGTAATATAACTTGAACTCTGAAATTGTGATGCCTCCACCTTTGCTTTTCTTTTTCAAGGTTGCTTTGACTATTGGGGGTCCTTTGTGGTTCCACACAAATTTTAGGATTGTTGGCTCTAGTTCTGTGAAAAATGCTCTTGGTATTTTGATAGGGATTGCATTAAATCTGTGGATTGCTTTGGGTAGTATACATATTTTAAAAATATTTGTTTTTCCAATCTATGAGCATGGAATGTTTTTCTATTTCTTTGTGATATCTTCAATTTATTTCATCCATGTTTTATAGGTTTCAGAGTACACATCTTTTACCTCTTTGGTTAGGTTTATTCTTGGGTATCTTACTGGTTTGGGTGCAACTTTAAATGGGATTGATTCCTTAACTTATCTTTCCACAGCTTCATTCTTGGTGTATAGAAATGCAATAGATTTCTATACATTGATTTTGTACCTTGTGACTTTACTGAATTCATTTATCAGTGCTAGTAGTCTTTAGATGGAGTCTTGAGTTTTCTATATAGAGTATCATGGTATCATGTTGTCTGCGAGTAGTGAAAGTTTGACTTTTTTTGCTGATTTGGATGGCTTTTATTTCCTTTTGTTGTTTGACTGCCATGGCTAGGACTTCCAGTACTATGTTAAGTAACTGTGGTAAGAGTAGACATACCTGTCTTATTCCTGACCATGGAGGAAAACCTCTGTTTTTTTCCCATTGAGGATGATATTAGCTGTGGGTTTTTCATATATGGCCTTTATTATGTTCAGATATGTTCCCTCTACATGTACTTTGTTGAGGGTTTTTATCATGGATGGATGTTGTACTTTGTCAAATGCTTTTTCTGCACTTCATCTATTGAAATGATCATATGGTTCTTATCCTTTATTAATGTGGTGTATCATATTGACTGATTTGAGAATGTTGAACCACCCTTCCAGCCCAGGATAAATCCCACTTGATCATGGTGAATGACTGTTTTAATGTATCATTGAATCCATTTTAGTGAGTTTCTGCGTCCATATTCAAAAGGATATTGGCCTATAGTTCTCTTTTTTAGCAGGATCTTTATCCAGTTTTCATATCAGGGTAGTTCTGGCTTCATATAACCACTTTGAAGTTTTCCATCCTTTTCTATTTTTTGGATTAGTTGAGAAGAGAAGGTGTTACTCTTGTTTTAAAAATATTTGGTAGAATTCTCCTATGAAGCCATTTGGCCCCGGGCTTTTGTTTGCTGGGAGTTTTTTGATTACTGATTCAACTTCTTTGCTGGTTATCAGTCTGTTCAAGTTTTCCATTTCTTTCTGTTACAGTTTTGGTAGTTTATATATTTGTAGGAATTTGTCCATTTCTTCTAGGTTGTCCAATTTGTTGGCACATAGTTTTCTGTAATATTCTCTTATAATTGCATGTATCTGTGGTATTGGTTGTTATTTCTTCTCTCTAATTTGTGATTTTATTTATTTGGGTCCTTTCTCTTTTTGTTAAGTCTAGTGAGAGGCTTATCAAGTGTATTATTTTTTTCAAAGAACCAGCTCCTGGTTTCATTGATCTGTTGTATTGTTTGTTTGTTTGTTTGTTTTAGTTTCTATATCATTTACTTATGTTCTGATCCTTATTATTTCCTTCTTGATGCTGGCTGTAGACCTTGTTTGTCATTCTTTTTCAGCTCCATTAGGTTTAAGCTTAGGTTGTTTATTTGTGATTTTTCTTGCTTCTTGAGGTAGACCTGTATTGCTATATATTTCCCTCTTAGGACCACTTTTGCAGCATCCCAAAGGTTTTGGATCACTTTGTTTTCCATTTTCATTTGTTTTGATTTTTTTTTTTGTTATTTCTTCTTTGATTTTATGGTTGAACCATTCATAGTTTAATAGCATGTTGTTTAACCTCCATGTATTGGTGGTCTTTCCAATTTTTTTTTCTTGTGGTTTATTTCTAGTTTTAGAGTGTTATGGTCAGAAAAGGTGCATGGCATGATTTAAATCTTTTTGTATTTGTTGAGGTTTGTTTTGTGACCTAATAATGTGATCTATTCTTGAGAATGTTCCATGTGCACTTGAAAAGAATATGTATTCTGCTGTTTTAGGATGGAATGTTCTGAATATATCTGCTAAGTCTATCTGGTCAAGTGTGTCATTTAAAGCTATTTTTTCCTTGTTTATTTTCTGTTTAGTTGATTTGTCTATTAATGTAAGTGGGGAGTTAAAGTCCCTACTATTACTTTCTTATTATTAATTAGTTTCTTTGTTTGTTGTCAATTGTTTTAAATATTTGGGTGCTTCATGTTGGGTGCATAAATATTTACAACCATGATATCTTCTTGTTGGATTGTCCCCTTTATGATTATATGGTACACTTTATTGTCTCTTTACAGTCTTTGTTTTAAAAATCTAGTTTGTCTGATAAAAGTATTGCAACTCCAGTTTGCTTCTGACATTCCTTTGCATGATACGTGTTTCTCCACCCCCTCACTTTCAATCTGCAGTTGTCTTTAGGTCTAAAATGAGTCTCTTTCAGACAGCATATAGATAGGTCTTTTTTTTTTTCTTTTAATCCATTCTGACACCTATGTCTTTTGATTGGAGCATTTAGTCCATTTACATTCAAAGTAATCATTGATAGATATGTATTTATTGCTATTTTATTACTTGTTTTGTCATTATTTTTAGAGATTTTCTCTTATCCTTTCTTGTCTTTGTCACTTTTGGTCTTTCCTTTGCACTTAAAGAGTCCTCTTTAATATTTCTTGCAGGGTTGGTTTAGTGTCACAAACTCCTTTAGTTTTTGTTTATCTGGGGAACTCTTGATCTTTTTCTTCTGAATGATGGCCTTGCTAAATAGAGTATTCTTGGCTACAGATTTTTCCCATTCAGCTCTCTAAATATATCTTGCCACTCCCTTCTGGCTTTCCAAGTTTCTGTTGAGAAATCTCCAGCTAGGCTTGTGAGTTTTTCTTTGAAAGTTAAGGACTTCTTTTGTCTTGATGCTTTAAACATTTTTTTTTTATCTCTATATTTTGCAAATTTAATTACAATATGTCATGGTGTTGGCCTGCTCTTGTTTATTTTGATGGGAGTTCTTTGTGCCTCTGGAGCTGGATGTCTGTCTCCTTCGCCCAGATTAGGGAAGTTTTCTGCTATTATTTCTTGAAATAATTTTTTTGCTCCCCTTCTTTTTCTTCTTCAGGAATTCTATAATAAGAATGTTATTATTACGTGTGATGCAGTCACTGAGTTCCCTAAATGTATTCTTGTGTTCCATAATTCCTCCTCCCTTTTGTTCAGCTTTGTTATTTTTCCGTTATTTTATCTTCTATATCACTAATTCATTCTTCTGTTTCTTCCAGCCCGCTGTTCATTGCATCAATCCTATTTCCAATCTCATTTATTGCATTTTTCATGTCTGATTATTTTTTAACTCTTTGATCTCTGTGATAAGGGTCTCCCTGATGTCTTCTATTCATTTCTTAAGCCCAGTGAGTATCCTTATGATTGTTGCTTTAAATTCTCCATCAGGCATGTTATTTATATATGTGTCACTTAGATCTCTGGCTGTGGCCTTATCTTGTTCTTTCAATGGGGATAAACTCCTGCATCTTGGCATTTTGTTTAAGTCTCTGCATTCTTAGAAAGGCCAGTTATATCTCCTGCTCCTGAAAATAATGGCCTGATGAAGAGGTCATGTAGTGTCCTGGTGCTTTAGAGAGTATCTCTGGTGTTGTATCCAAATTGAAAGTTAGCTCGATATAGGTTATTTCAACCCACATGTAAGAATGCAGTTTTTTAATATGTAAATACAATTTAAAACATATTTTAGAAAACTCTGATGATCTTTTAAAGAGATCAATTGAGATTGAATTGTAAAGTATGTTAAGTGAAAGTAACATCTTTCAATTATTTTTTTTTCGTTTTTTTTTTTTTGTTTGTTTATTTATTTTTTGAGAGACATAGAGAGACAGAGCACAAGTTGGGGAGGGGCAGACAGAGAACGAGACACAGAATCTGAAGCAGGCTCCAGGCTCCGAGCTGTCAGCACAGAGCCCGATGTGAGGCTCAAACTCACAAACTGTGAGATCATGACCTGACCTGAGCCGAAGTCGGACACTTAACTGGCTGAGCCATGCAGGCGCCCTTCAATTATTTTCAATTTCAAAAATTTTAAATTGGGAATTTGGTGCTAAACAAATATATTTTACAATGTTTTTAAAGTTTAGTACTAATTACATTAACAATATTACATGATTTCCAATTGTGCATTAATTCATATATGTTAATGAGACTTTTTCCAAATAAAAATTACCCATTTCTCTTCATAAAAACTAGACTCTTATTTAAATCCAGAGACCATAGCATCTTACCTTTGATAATGTTTTAACCAATACCCATTATGAAGCAAATGGAAAATTCTATACAATTAAATAATAACTTAAAACTATTCTCTACAGTTAGCTTCCTTCTGAGGTAGAATGAATAATGATTCTGATGAATATTTCCCTATTAATACAAATTGTGTTATCTAAAAGATACTTTCTAAAGGTACAAAATGTTATCAACTACAAATGGTCATTGGTTAATAATGACAATACTAAGAGTTTATCAGATGCAATTGGGGTATGGTTTCTTAAGAAAAAATTAATTATAAAAAATAAAACCACTCTATGTCAAATTTATATGAAATCACCATTTTATTTCCAAAAATGTCAATAATAAATGTCATTATTATTATTATTTTGAAATTAATGTTTTAAAGTCACTTCATCTTCATACAGTTGTTAATACATCAGAGTTTACTGACCTCAGAAAGACTTTTATTCATTTTTGGCAAATCCTGTTGGTGTATACAGGATACAGGATTTGTATAAAGGATATACTAGTTATTTGGCCACTGTATTATATTTCAAAATTAATAATAGCAGTATTACTTATGAATTAGAACATTAAAACAAATGTGCTTTAGCTTTCTGGTTTCTAGTAGCAACTGTATGGAAAATAAAACCAAATTTCAAAAATTCAAACACAAACACACAACTTTTATTGATTTTTGGTGTATCAGTAGGACACAGTACATTTGTAATACACTCTTAAAAGATGTCAGTGCTGGTGCACTTATTTGTCAAATAGATTCTCACATTAAAAAAAAAAATGCCACTGCAATCAAAAAGATCCAAATCAACACTTTATGAGGTTTTATGACAATTATTTTAAAAGGTAGTTTTGAGGGGCACCTGGGTGGCTCAGTCGATTAAGCATATGACTTTGACTCAGGTCATGATCTCGTAGTTTGTGGGTTTGAGCCCCACATTGGGCTTTGAGCTGACAGTTCAGAGTCTGGAGCCTTCTTCAGATGCTGTCTCTCTCTCTGTCTCTCTCTGTCTCTCTCTCTGCCCCTCCCCTGTTTGCACTCTGTCTCTCTCTCAAAAATAAATAAGCACTAAAATAAGTAATGAAAAAACTAAATAAATAAAAGTTAGTTTTGAAAATGGGGCATTTCAGGGGTGCCCAGGTGGCTCGGTGGGTTAAGCTCCGACTTTGGCTCAGGTCATGATCTCACAGTCTTTTAGTTCAAGTCCCATGTTGGGCTCTGTGCTGACAGCTCAGAGCCTGGATCCTACTTCAGATTCTACATATCCCTCTCTCTCTGCCCCTCCTCAGCTTATGCTCTGTCTCTCTCTCTCTCAAAAATAAACATTAACAAAAAAATTAAAAAAAAAAGAAAATCGGGTTATTTCTTCCTGCAAGAAAAAACTATTACCCAAAAGCTTTCAAACATTATAAATAACATGGACTTCTATAACATTAAGAAAGATGGTTATTTTATTCCAGTGTGATTTATATCCTTAACTTTTAAAGTGCATTTAAAGCTTAATTAAGTTAGAATTTAACAGGCTCTCATGTCTTAGATATAGTACTAGAAGAAGTAGACCAGTAAATTCAACTTTAATTATAATAAGGAGAGGATGTTCCAGGGCTGCTTTATTGTTTTTTAAAAAGCACATCTAATTTAATTACATTAAAATGTCCCATTTATTATAATCCTAATTATAGATTTGTTCATTCATTTAGAAAATATTTATTGAACAACTACTATGTGTCCAGCACATGTTAAAGCACTCTTCAGACATGGCCACTGATTTCAAAGCATTTATGTATTTTGTTAAGGAGACAAGATATATAGATATGAATGGTTTTATAAACGCAGTATCAAGTGCCAAATGAATGAGAGCAATATCAAATACAGGGGAAGCTTAATAAGGGAAGGATGTCATCCAGATGAAATGGTCAGGATTCATAAAAATTATGAGTCTTGAGTTGGGTTATATGGATAGGGTTGAAAAACAAAAATACCCCATGTTGGGGACTAGCATATTCAAACTTCCTGAAGCAAATTTTATTTCAGATATACTAAGTAGAATTGAACACATTATTAAAAAGTTTGGAATTAATCTATAAATATGTTGGAGACTTTCAGATTTTTGAGCAAAGTACTAAATATCATGAAAGTAATAGTTTAAGATGATACAGGTGATAGGCAAGATTGGAGAGTAAGGACCAAAACCCAAACCGGAAGCATGGAGATAAGCTGTACAACAACCCAGACCTGAAGGAGTGAATTGCATGGCAGTGGAACTGAAGGGTGGAATTATCGATATTCTGATAGAAAATGTAGCCTAGTGGCTGTTTCTTTAAGGAGCCGGGGTAAGTGCAAAAAAATATAGGATAATCATGCCAGCCCGATTGAGTGGAAAATATGTAAGAGATAGGTAAGGAACAATAAGAACTAACTTGGGGGAGAAAATGATGTAATATCTACAAAGTTTCCATTTAGTCCAAGGAATTCAATTTCTAAAGATGTCTGTGATCTCAGAAGTCTATCACCTGAAACTTTCGCGACACAGCAAATTTTACAAAATCATGGGGACGGGAGAAAGTAGAATAAAAAACTCTGGATAAGAAATTTCAGTCTAGGGATGTTAAAATTCTTTTCTATCATAAATTTTACAAAAATTATCTGTGAGAGACAACATTAAAGCTATGTCTACATTGGTTTGACTATTATTGCCTATTGATTAACCAATAGTCATTTTTTTTCTTTTTTCTTTAACTCTTTTTTCATAAACTGATGTTTCAACTTGATGTACCAAAGTGATCATATGTGCTAGTGAGGTGTAAACACAGTTATTTATTTATATATATGTATCTATATATATGTGTGTCTCTCTCTCTCTCTCTCTCTCTCTCTCTCTCTATATATATATATATATATATACATGCATGTGTGTGTGTATTTAATGATACATATATATGTTTAATGTTTATTTTTGAGAGACAGAGAGAGAGAAAATGAGCAGGGGAGGGGCAGAGAGAGAGGAGACACAGAATCTGAAGCAGGCTCCAGACTCTGAGCTGTCAGCACAGATGCCCAACGCAGGCAGGGCTTGAACCCACGGACCACGAGATCATGACCTGAGCTGAAGTCAGAGGCTTAACCGACTGAGCCACCCAGGCACCCCTAAAGTATTTATATTTATATGTGCTTCTTCTATACAGTAAGTTAAGAGTAGGTGATATGGAGAACAAAAAAGCAACACTATTTTCCAAAAGATTAAAAGTGAGAGACAAAGAGACAAACCTCTGAGAATGTTGGTATATTCTATTTCATCACAATCAAGATACACTTTTTCCACACTCTCATGTTTATATTTTCCAAACATACAGAACAACATGCAGCTTTAATGCCAATCCAGGAGGGATTATATTGGTAAGAAAAATTTTTATGGAAAGAGTGATCAACGTTCTACATATTTCCTAGAACCTCAAATTACCTTCAGTAGAAAACCAAAACCTGGCCTAACTGAGCAAACTGCTACTTTTAGTTTTTAAAAAAGAAAACAAAGAATACAGAATTATAATTTTGAAAACTAAATTCTAACGACAATTTTTACTAGCCTCTGTAAGATGGAGAGGATTCACCTGTTAACATTGCTCAAAGAATGGAGTAAGACTTCTGGGCTAACTGCCAATGCCTATTAGAATGATTTTCCCTTCAATCACTAGTTCAAGCATGCATGATATCGCAATGCAAAAATAGCAGCACAACAAGTAGGAAATTCAGGACAATCCCTCCCTCTTGATCCTCCTGTTATATTGAGTACTAATGGGATTTAATTTCTGGAGTACTGCGTGTAGTTCTGGGACCCTGCCAGCTAGGAGTAATATGTGACTAAGAAACTAGGGCAATCAATGGCGTGCAAGTTAAAATCAGAACCCAAGCCAAACTGACTCCTCTTTTGGAACAGGCCTGGAAGGTTTTCAAGATTAAACATCAATAAAAGCAGAAAACTTCTCAGATAAGGGGACTACCAGGGATTCAGCCCAAGCCTTACAAGCTAAGGGGTTACATAACTTCTAAACATATTATTTTGATACACACAATCTTTATCTGAGATGAATTGCAAAGAATAGTCCTAGTATGAGTTAACCTAAGCCAGGGGATCAGGTATTCTTGAAAGTTTCCTCGAGGGGGCTTGAACTTGGCTTTAATAAAGGCAGAGAAGCAGGGTGCTAACTGCTGAGAGGCAGTAGAGAATAGTGAAGTGTATATTAATGCCCCATCTTTCCTCACTTCTGATTCTTTAGGATGATACAGGTTGTTCTTCTGAGGGGAGAATCTTTACTTGCCCCATTCCTCTAGCAGAGGCTATTTGAATCTGTCACACTCTGGAGTACATTTCTTGACTTGTTTTTGTAATTCTACATTGATGCATACATCTCCTAGACTCTGACTGTTTATTGTGACCCAATGTTTATTATAGTTAGACTGGGTATACAGGATTAGATACTATCAACATTTCTCAGGTCTGGTTAGGTTGTAAACAGAGATTTAAAGGTCTTTAAGCTTTTGAAAGATTACCAAAAAATACGCTAAATTATTTCTCTGTAATTGTTTGTAAAATAACTTTAAAAAGAGGTACAAGTCATTTAAACTACGGATATGATGGAAAGGGGAGGTGGTAGAAAGCTTATCTATAAAACTCCAAGATAAAGATGTTAATTGTAATTTTGTATCTGTACAATGACTAAGGTTAGTGTCCTATTTCAAACTTGTTATTGAATTAAAATAATCTATATCAACATATCCTCAGAGTTGGAAAGAAAATCAGATTATGAATAAAAGGTTGTTTCTGACAACACTTACAGATTCGTCCACAAGACATGAAATGCTTTCGTGTAAGTTTTACTTTTCATTATTAGATAAAGTTAAATTAATTTTCAACCACAATCATTATCCAGAGCTAGAGAATACTGGGAGTTAAAAGTTTTATCCACATCCTGGTATTTACTTGGAGACTTACGAATGTGTACAGTGATTCTCTAATGATCACTGTCAACTCTCTGGGGCAATTTCTCATAGGTGGGCCTATGACCCTGGGTATCAAAAAGATCATCATGACCAGCCTTTTTCCAAGTACTGCCAAAAAGTGTATACATCTACATCTATGCCTATGTTTATTACTATACACACATGCATTGCATATATAGTATATACTACAAGCATTTTGACATAAAGACCATATAAGAAAATAAATGTATGATATAAGGAGATATGTAGCAAATTTACGGGAGACAAATGGAATAGTAAGTAACAGTGTAGGTTTTGAGGTCAAAACGCCTGGATATTAATCTATGCTTTACCACTTAGAATATGGTAACTTCCTACCACTTAGGAAGGTTAATCACTCATCCCAACTGACTCATCTGCAATTTAGGGAATATACCCACTCTTACCCTCCAGGTTATTGTGAGCATTAAATAAATTAATACACAAAAAATACTTAAAACATCTCTTAGAATAAAGTAAGAAGTCAATAAATATTGTAAGATGATGATGACAATGATGTAGATGAGGAGGAGGGAACAGGTGAAACAAAGGTCACCCTTGGCAAGAGTTCAAATGGGTGTTCATTACTTTGAGGCAGACAATGATAAAAAACACAAAACCAAAACTTAAAAAACAATGGGGGGGGGCTATCAACCTTTTCCAGCTGTCTTGAATTCAAGTTTGAGGAAGACACATAACTTGGTGGTAAAGTGACCAAGATTCTCTCAAATGTGACTTTATTATTTACTGCTGATTAAAATCCAAAATTTAATAAGAGGATATTATTCCTATGGCAAAAACTAGGGAGAGATGTAGATTTCATTCTAATTTGAATATGAAATAACTGAAGGCAAATGAAACAATTTAGTAATATTCAGAATGACCAAAATATTGTGGCTGAAAAATAAGGACAATCCCATTAGTCAGATAGAAGGTCTAATGCAAACAAGGGACAAGCTATTAGGCAACTCATGAAGTAACAGTTAGTAAATTACTGTGGTAACCCATAGGACAGTAGTGGTAAAATGTTTATTTCTGATCTTCTAAGAAAACTTTTCTATGTAGATTTGTTTCTGACTAAATTATAAGGCAACAACTTTACAAAATCTTACCTATAAGGCCTTCCATCTAAGATTTTATAATTAAAATAATTAAAATAATTTCATTTTTCTTTTAATTTCTCTACCAATATTTCCAAAACTGTGCTCCCATATACAGGAATATCTACTAGCTAAGACTCCTCTGTTGGGGAATAAAAGCATAATTTTCACTGTGAAAACCTTACCATGTTTTCTGTGAGATTTTCCCAAGAAAATCTATTGGTATACACTGCTGATGTCAGACCACAAGGATACTTCTTAAGTACTATTTGCAATGATGCCCAGGACTCATAGATCCTTACAAATAGCCTACTTTTTTTTTTTTTTTTTTACAAAATCCAATTGTATTTTCAAAGAGATAAAACCTAGCAGTGGCAGGTGGGGGAAAAATACTGGAAATTTGTTTAGAAAGGAATAAGTCCATGTTTACAAAAGAAAAAATATTAATCGGCGTCTACTTTTCTGTTTTGTTTTACTTAGAAAAAGAAAGAAGCCTTATTGTTTATGATGGATTTTTAAACTAGTCACTATAGCATACAAAACAGCAGAACATGGCTAAACACTACTTTGGAACTTGGTTTGTTCCCCTAGAAGAAAATTTCTAAATGCTTACTTGAGGATATAGATATATTAATCTTCTATTTTTTAATGTTTGTTTGTTTATTTATTTATTTATTTATTTATTTATTTATTTATTTATTTTTGACAGAAGAGACAGAGAATCCAAGCAGGTCCCGCTTGGGACAGAGCCCAACATGGAGCTCGAAATCACGAACTGTGAGATCATGACCTGAGCCTAAAGCAAGAGTCCGATGTTAACTGAGCCACCTAGGCGCCCCAATCTTCTATTTTTATATGATGTGATACTGATCCACAACATTTTACAAAATACAGCCTAATTTTGTAAATGGGGGGAGGGAGAAGCACAGACAAGTCACCAACATATCACACTGAAAGTAGTGATGGGTAGGTTCATTTACAAAGAGAGAAGACAGGAAGGTCAGTAAAAAGGCATATAGATCTATATGTCTATATAAGGGTCTATATGCCTTTTTTATTGATCTATCAACGTTGCATCCAGGGTTATCACTGCTATTCATATTTATTCCTTTGTGGCCACACCTAGCAGAACCCTACTGAATCAGGTCTAAATGCAAGGAGACAGAGCACAGCGTTGAGAGTCATGCCAACTTAAAACCTCAAATGTGGTATGAATTACTGATCCATCGATGACATGAGTTCACTCTCACCTTTCTTGGGAAGAGCATAAGAAAGATAAACTAGACCCAGTCCTTCAATTCTCAATAATGTCAACTTTTCTATATGACCATAATAATCAATTCTTCATCCCTCATTCATGTATTTATTTAAATTCCTTCTGAATCTATTCTCAAGTTGGGCCATAATTCAAAATATGTTTTGTAATTACCTGTTTAATAATAAAGATTTTTATTTATTTTGCTATAAAAGAGACCCAGGATGCCAAAAAAGGTTCAGGTATTATGGAATTTGGTGAGATCCCTCATCAACATATTTATATCAGTCATTATTATGGGCTATGGTAACATATCTTTGGCTCAGTCTCCATCTTTATAAAAGTCTCTCTAGCATGTTAATAATGTTAGCTATTTTTCCTTAGATGCTCTTCATTTTAAAAAATGTTTTACTGTATTTCCTTCTTGAGGTCTGCCAACTGCAATACCTCATAAATGTCTAGGTATAAATATACTGTGGTTTTAGAACTCAGGATACCTGTTTCCCTTAGAACCCTTCCCAATGAGACACAGAAGATTTTTAGAAGTACTTTGGGCCAGTGTCTTTCAGAAAATGACTGGCAGATTATCTTCTATCTTAATTAAGGTAAGCAGATGCAAGTTTCTCCCCCCCATCCCGTCCCCAATCCCCCCACAGGTCTATGCTTGTTTTGAGTATATTTATTATTTTTAAACTATGAACACTTTTCTGACATTATTTCTGTATGTTTAGTGTTTTTCCTACTAAGAGGTGCTTCATGGAAATACAGTTCCCCTTATTCTGTGATAAGGTACAGTTCAGGCCTTTTAAAAATATACTTGTCACAGAATACTGAGAGGATTAACTAAAGAAAAACCTCTAGCTCTTTATTATTAGGAATAAGAAGTGTTAAATGCTGAGCAACACTCTGGTGTATGCTGAAAAAAAAAATACCCAACTTTCCCAACAATCCTGGAACAAAACTGGCTGTGAGGTACAATCTATTATATTAAATTGTCAAGAAGTTATGCGATTTGATTTTTTAAAATCTATTTAATCACAATGAAGATATATGCTTTGAGTCATGTCTTTTAAACTCTCTGGGCCTCAGTTTTCCTATTTAAAAATTAAAGGAAATTAGCTAGACATTTTTTAAGCATTTAGAACAGATGCTTCTAATCTGATTTTTGAATGGAAATTTAAGATCTCTTTTCTCTTCCAAATCTCTTCTTCTGAAAATTGTGCAAATATCAAAAATTTTTTCAAATACTAATGGGAAAGTATTCTTGCTATTTTAAGCAGTCTATGTGACTTTTAAATATTCTCAATATATCCTACTTTGAAGGCACCAAGACAGACATTTCTCTTCAATTTCTTTGGGATAACGCAAAACAAACAAAACAAAAATTATTTCATTTAATTTCTCTTATAGTCATGTTCAGAAGACCTTTTTTTTAATTTTTTTTAACGTTTATTTATTTTTGAGACAGAGAGAGACAGAGCATGAACGGGGGAGGGGCAGAGAGAGAGGGAGACACAGAATCAGAAGCAGGCTCCAGGCTCTGAGTCATCAGCCCAGAGCCCGACACGGGGCTCGAACTCATGGACCGCGAGATGGTGACCTGAGCTGAAGTCGGACGCTTAACCAACTGAGCCACCCAGGCGCCCCCAGAGGACCTTTATAGTAAGATCCATTCTGCCTATTTCTGGTTATCAGAGAGACATACAAAGGGGCAGATACATCTACATAGAACTTCCATTCTTTTACATTTATGCGGCCTTGCTTATTTTCAAATGAAAAATGACTTAAAACTTGACATCCAAACCTAGAACTGTGATGTCACAAGCTGTTCAGAGCTTATGGAGGACTTCATTAAAATTTAAAGACTGAAGATTGTAAAATTGTTGGTAACCTCTGAACTGCAAAATTGATGCATGCTTGTGGACAAATAATAGGCACGTTCTTAAATATTAAAAATAAATATATGATGCATTCTACACGACTTGAATATTGATTTCTAGTGATCTGTGAGCATATGAAAAGTGAATACATGACTGAACAAGTGAATGGAGGATGGATGGATGCATGTTTTATCGTGGTCTGAAGGTCTTGCCTGAGTTAGATAATAGGGAGAAAAACCAGTTTTCATGCTCACTTTGTTGGGCTCAAACAAACAGGACTCATTTCTGAAAGGTTATATTTTCAAGTTTCTGATAATTCTTTTTAGAGCAAGAACCCCAGTCACCTCACCAGTGACTTATTCATATGCCCTTAAAGCAAGTGAAAGATAATAGAGTGGGAAACGGAGTATCAAAGCAAACCAAGAGATGTTGGTTTGGAAGAAATATCAGAATATATGATAGACTAATGGGCAAAAAGGCTCAAGCAATGACATTATGTGGATAAATAGCAGATTACCTGCACATATTGGAAAGCTCCCTGAATATTTAATTGTAAAGTTATGGCAGCAACAAGGTCTGTAGTGGTTTATAGCAGATCTTTTGGTAAAAATTCCCTAACCAACAACCACTAAATCTTATATATTGTTACTGATCATGTGCTATTTTCTAGGATTTTCAATTGGGTTGAAGTGTAAGCTTTAGTTTATTTGAAATCAATAAAAATAAATCAGAGTCTGAGTTTAGCTGTAACTGGTTTACAATGAGAAGAATAGCCCTGTGAGAGATAGGGCATTTGTTATGCTACACGTATAGAGAATTTATATGGGTCTAATATTAAGCCATAGAAAAGTTTTTCTAAACAAATTCATTTCGTTGATGTGCATGGCCTCTCAGTGAATATTTGTATTAGCTGAAGTAAGATGGTAGCCATAGTGTAGATTTGAGTATTTTAAAAGCAATTCTGAGAATCCCGGTCATATGTTTTGGACTTTATTTAAAGTTATTTGGTAACCAACACACTAGAGTCTGCTGTTCTGTTATGGAATTTGTCACATGTACAGAATGCATTGCACAGTTCCACTATCAGGTGTCACAGATGCTATTACTCAATCTCTACATCAGAAAGATGAAGTTTACATACGTGCGTAAGAGAGAATGGTGAAAAAGGGTGGTGAAAATATGCGGGGTCTGTGGCTTCTCAAGCAGAACACTGCAGGCCTGCAATGATGCAGACAGGGCTGTTGATGTGGCTCAGGGAAAAGACAGCCAGTGTTTGGGGGGTGGGTGTGTGTGTGCGTGTATGTGTATGTGTGTGTGCTGTTTGGGGACAGGCTATCAGGTACTGTTTAATCATGCATAATTACTGCTCTAGACTTAAAGCTGAAGTAAAATTATTGGCTCTGAGAGGTGTTTTTGACTTAGACCTACAGTTCTGGCTGAGATGGTGTCAGAACTGTGAGGAGAAAGACTTGCCAGCATCTGTCACATGAATCCCAGATGCTACCATGGTGGTGGTTCTTGTGGTTTGGAGTCATTTCAATGTATGCAAGGGAGGGCTCCCTCTTTGGCAAGTGATTTGGAAAGGGAGGGCAATAAAACTGTCTGCATTCATTTTGGGTACAGATAAGAGGCATTTCTTCACAAGAAGCTTTTTAAGGTTGTGGGCCTAATTTTCCTTCTAGGAGAATTTAAGTTTAACTAAACGTCAAGCTAGATTTTTGAGTATATCCGTTACACTAGTGTCACCTGTGTTAGAATAAGATAGCTCTTAAGAAGTAGACCATGCATTCCTTCCCACTGTGGCCTCTACAGCCCTGCTCAGGGCTGCTTTCTCAGACTTTTGTGTCTACTGCTTTATCTCGGCTCTGGTACCAAGGTTTTGGGAGCGAATCTCTCCTCTGTGTTTGGATCAAGTAATGGGGGGCTGTATTTAAGCTACTGAATCTAAAGGCAGGAAATGGATATTCAGTTTTGCAGACCAGTATCATCCAGACAAAACCTAGGTAGAAATCTTTTCAAATTCTATATGACACAGACCTAGATTTGAATCCCTGTTTCACATTTAGTAACTGTTAATAAACTTGAGACTCAGTGTCTCAAACAATCCAAGCTTGGCCTTTCTGGGGTTAATATGAAGATGGAATATAATATGACTACAGAGCACCTAGCATAATGCCTGGTATCGAGGGTAATAGTTTTCCTGGTTTACCTCTATTTCCTTCTACCATTCTATTACCAAGTGTTGAGCATCCCTGTGGAGGCTTACATGACATCTTTCCATCTACACGCACGCGCGCGCGCACACACACACACACACACACACACATTTTTACTGGTAACTCAGAACGTTTGTAATTTAAGAGAGAGCATTGGATCCTAGAGAATTAGAATTAGAAAACCTTATCTAAGCAAAATATGATGAGAAGAAAAATTTAAAGTCCCAGTATTAATCTATGAATGATATAGTAGTGCCATTTCAAACTCCCATTTTAAAGAGTTTATGAAACAAGCCAGTAAAGATTCATTTTTTTTACAAACTTGCTTTACATGAAATGTTCAATATGAAGTTATTTACTATGCTGTTTTTAACATATTTAACAATTTTTTGCTAGGTCTTTTAAAGTTTTTCGACTTTATCAGTTCAAGGGGCTTCATCTGTCTTAATACTCCATGCATATACCATAAAGAAGCCAAGATTACAGATCTTAGTAAGCCTGACTACGCATGAGCTGTTTCAGCAAATCATATCCCAAACAGCAGGGTAGTCATTGTATAGTGTACAGACAGGAAAAGCTGTTTACCACTAGAACAGAATATGGCTTTGACATACAATAAGCTAATTACAAGTTAGAATAAGTCCTAAGGAAAGGAGCAAGCAATTGTTGTAGGACAACAATAAGTTTAGTAATAAATTCTAATAAGAAATGAAAGGGGGAAATCAAGAGGTTTTTCACAAGGAGGGTAATACTCACAAGGCCTTTCTAATATTTAGAAGTGAGATTTTTTGATAAAGAAAAAATACAAGACTAAGGCAGGGCATCCTGGACCTAAAAGCAGATCAACAAAGACAGAGATATAAAGGTATGTATGTAATGATTTGATTAGCTGTTGTGGAGTGTGATGTGGTGATGGGAAATGAGATCTGAAAGACAGGCTGGGCACTTATCAATGGGGGACTGATTGGGGATAGAAAAGCACTATTCTCGAGATTCAAAAGCTCCCATCACCCAAAGACAATCATTCAATCAGTCTTTCTCATGTTGAGCGAGCATCACACTTTTCACTTATTTATTAATTTTTGTCGGCTAACGCGCCATATTAGACACTGTATTTAATTGTGGGGAAGTACACTGCAGAATGATTAATCACCCCTGACTTTAAGATACTTAATGGAGTTTAAAAAATGTATCAGACAGACGAGACAGAAGAGAATGAGTGCTATGACAAGTGCAAACAGAGGAATGCAGAAAAGAGAAAGAGGTTAACTTGGACAGAGTGTGTGTGGACCAAGAGAAAGTGTCAAGGACCAATAATATTTAAACTAAATCTTGAGAAAGAACTGGATCTTGATGACTAAAGAAAAAAAATGGGGTGTCTAGGTAGCATCCTACTCTTGATTTTGGCTCAGGTCATGATCTCACAGTGTGTGAGATCAAGCCCTGGGTGGAGCTCTGCAGTGACAGCATGGAGCCTGCTTGGGATTCTCTCTCTCTCTCTCTCTCTCTCTCTCTCTCTCTGCACCTCTCCCATGTGCACTTGATCTCCAGATAAATAACAGAAGAACTTTCTGGGTGGTGGAGGTGAAAGGCACAGGAATAGTAATATTTGGTCCACTTTAAGGAAAACAAAGACATAGTGAAGGACATTGACCCTTCCCTTCAAGGGAGGAACAAAAATAGGTGGGGGGAATAGGAGGTGTTGTGATCTTAAAAAAAGGTATTAATCAAATAATCACACAATGTATAATCAGAAACAGTGGTAAGGGCCATGAAATATCTTTATAAAGGGTCTCAATTTGGTTTAGAGTATTAAGGAAATCTCCCAAAGAAGGTAGTGATTTCAGTTTAAATCTGAAAGATGGATAGGAATTAGCCTGGTATATGTTTGTGTGTATTTGGGAGGGTGGCTGTGGGCAGACAGGCAGAAAGCATTTCAAGCAGAAGGAAGAAATTTCACAGTAGAGAATAATGTAAGAAAGAAACTGTAAAGCAAGCTGGAGCTAAGAGGGCAATAGGGAGAACAAGAGAGATGTCAGAGTAGAGACAGAGGCCATGTAGAGAGCTAGGAAAGAACTTTGTGTTTGTTTCTAACATTTAAAAAAGTTACCAAAAATTTCTTTCACCTGTAAGGCAGTTCACGACATGGTCCCTACAGTCAACATTGTATAGAAATTCTCTACATTTTAACTCTAAACTCCTTGCATCTAAGGATTATCTATAATCCTTATAAATATTATAAATTCATACACCCTAATAAAGAATAATGTGTAACTGTTTTAAGTTTGATGTGATGAGGATAGCAAAACTCTGCTTTCAAAATAAAGTTTGAACAGCTTCAGGTTTTAGTAACTCAAAGCAGCAAAGACAATGAAAAGCCATAATACCTTGAGCATCACAATTACTTCCGGTATTTCAATGCCTTTTATATTTCATAAAATTATTACATCTCAATAAAATGTTTTCCTTTGGCAAATTATGTCAGAAGGAAGGAAGGAAGGAAGGAAGGAAGGAAGGAAGGAAGGAAGGAAAGGAGGAAGGGAGGGAGGGAGGGAGGGAGGGAGGATTATAGCTATCCCAGTTTCACACTTTTCAAAACTTCATTGCATTCGAATGTACCAAATCTGCTTCCTTTTTATCACCATCTCATCAACACATCAACTTGTAAAGTTGAGACTAAAGTCTTATGATAAAGACAGACCTTAAACTTTACAATCATGGATGTTTCCTACATCCCTGTGCATGGCAAATAGAATATAAAGTTTTTACTTTGTTTTTAAACCCTTTCTAAAACTTACCAGTAAGTGAAGGTTACCAGCAGTGAGCTCTGAGGTGATCACAGAGTCAAGAATAAGGATGAGCTGTTCAGAAAGTCCAGAAAGCAGTAAATCAAAAAAGAAAATTTCTCCTTTCTTGTTTTTCAGCAGTTCTACTCTACTCCTTTAACCTGATATATTCTGGTGGAATACTGCATACTACATAAGTGTATTTTGCCATAGTGACCTTTCTTCCTTTTGAAAATTTGCTGATAGCTTCAAAATATTTAAATGCACATTTATAAAGGGAACAATGGAAGAGGGAAGACGTAGGGGCAGCTCTGGTTCTCTGAGCCTTACACTCAGGAATCTGAGTCTGTGGTCAGGCAATGCAAGTGGCAGCATGGAACAGAAGCAGGTTACAGGACATGACGGCACCAAAGGGAGAAGGTGCAAAGAGAAACACGATCATTCCAGCTGCTAAAGAGAGGCCAGTTGAATACTGGGGATAAAAAAAAAAAAAAAAGCTTTATTAAGTTGGGATGAGCACTGAGTGTTGTATGGAAACCAATCTGACAATAAATTTCATATTTAAAAAAAAGAATTCTTATGTGCAAAATCCAAAAGCAAAACGAACAATCTTCAACGTATTTTAGTCTTCATTAACTATACTCTTTCTTTAAATGAAATATTTATTGAGCATTTATTACATCTCAAATCGTGTCAACTGATGAGAACTGAAAGAAGAAAAATCCAGTGTTCTCAAAGAGCTCACAGTAGTTTAAGAGAGATAGACATATTAAAAGATAATTTTAATACAGTGTAACATGCATTCATCATATTCTTGTGGAAGCAAAGAAGAATGATTCTTAACTTGGTTGGGAAGAATTATCTGGAATTCTTTCTGAAAGAGAAAGATTTAATTGAGATTTAAATAGAATAAGGAGAGGTTCTTCCAGGTAGGGGATAGCCAGAGCAAAGACAGATACTATGGCAAGGAGTAGTATGTAGTGTGGGGAACTAGAAACAGGATGGCTGGAAACTAAGTTCTGAGACAGGGAGTATGAAGACATCAGGCTGGGTGAGTAAGCTGGCATTAAAGCAACAAAGGAGGAGACGTTAAAAAGTGTGGGTCCTACCCTGAAGATGAAGGTAAACAACTGAGGATTTTCTCCCCCCGCCTTTTTTTTTATTATTAAAGTATACTTGGCATACAATATTATAGTAGTTTCAGGTGTACAACATAGAGATTTGACAATTATGTATGTTACAAAATGCTCACCACAATAAGTGCAATTACCATTCGACATCATATGAAGTTATTCCAATATTATGGACTATATTCCTTATGCTTTACTTCTCCTCTCTGTGATTTGTTTATAACTTGAGGTTTGTACCTCTCAATGTCTTTCACCTATTTTGCCCATCCCTCACCCCCGAAGGTTTCCTTAAGCAAGGGAGTGATGTGAATAGGAATATATATAAACACACATACACACACACATTTGAGGGGATCAAAAATGGAAGCAAAGGGACCAGGTATGAAATAACTGCAATGGTCAAGGTGAGACATGACAAAGTTCATGCTACTGGAATGGTGGCTCCTACATACCTGAATTTGGTGCCGGATTGGATGGGCATAGGCAATGATTATGGGCAATGATGAGAGAAATAGTCATCAAAGATGACTCCGAGGTTTCTAGAACTTAGAGGATTTTAGGCCAGAAACTATTCTGGGGAAACATAAGATGTTCAATTTTATAAATGATCCACTTAAATGTTTTATTTATTTATTTTTGAGAGAGAGTGAGAGCAGGCAGGGGAGGGGCGGAAAGAGAGGGAGACGGAGAATCTGGAGCAGGCGCTGTGCTGTCAGCATAGAGCCCTACATAGGGCTTGAACTCAAGTTCAAGTCACGAACTGCGAGATCATAACCCGAGCCAAAGTCAGATGCTTAACCAACAGAGCTACCCAGGCACCCCTATAAATGATGCATTTAAAGTGCCAACTACCATTAATGGAAAATGTCTCATAAACAGCTGTAATAAACTAGAATGAAGCTTTGTGCAGAGATCACAACTTGGAAATAGAAAAGTTTGGGTCACTGACTCATGTGTAAGAGGAAGCTGACACTGTGAGGGTGGATGAAATCACCTGTGGATAAGCCCTGGATTATAGAAAAGAGCAGTAGACTGAGGACAGTGCTCTGGGGAGGAGGACATTTCATAAATGGGCAGAAAAAGAGGAGCCACTAAAGGATACAGAAAACAAACAGCCTGAGGCGAATGAAGAGCACCAGGAGAGGAACGTGTTCTGAAAGCCAAGAGTGAAGGAAGGGATCCAAGAAAGGCCCTCCAAAACACACTGATTCCAAAAGTTAACGTTTTCTGACACTTTACTGCTAGTGCTTTTAAAAATGACGATGTGAATAATAGGCGAAGAGCTTTTGTTCACAAATTCCTTTTAACTTCTAATTGTTAATTTCTTTATTCTCTTATTCCCATACTTCTCATGCCCCCACGGTATGCGTTATTGAGGGGTATAAAACATGATTATCCTTTTCTAACAACAGAGCTAGTAAATAACAACAAAGAAGGTGGTAAGGAGAGGGAGGTGTAAATGAGAGACATTGAAGTATCTCCAAATGATATGTGGAAAGTAAACCATATTTGGGCTTTGTTTCCTTTATTTCAAATTTGATTATTCAGTTCATAGCTTATCCTCACTCTTCACTTTTCTTTCCTTCTGATGCTCACTTTAAGCAATTTTGGAGTTTGTTGGCACTTCTTTAGGGACAAGTCAGGAATAAAAAAAATAAATTCAATTCAAGCAATATACTTATGTAAATGGTGCTTATATTTTTATATGAAAACTCAAAGCCAGATATTCAAAATGAGTATCACGTTTGTTTTGACTGCCGACCCAAAGCAGACCACCACCACTACTCCTTCTAGTAGTAGCCAAGCATAACAAGAAACATAAGCAACCAAAAAACCACACATAAAACAAATCCTAAGGAATGTATGCAGAAGCTAAATAAACAGTGGAGGTCACCAAACACATGCACTGTCAGGAAAAGGGGAAAGAAATCTACGGAAAAAGAGAAACCACCTGCCAATTTCAAATAATTCAACTCCAAGAACTGACTGTGGTGAGCCTACTTGCTGATCCTAGACAGTCACCACTCAGACTTTCTGGGCTTTGAACATTAGCAATAACAATCTCGAATTTCATGCAGTGCAGAGCTTAGCACACAGGTGTTATAATCACAATTTCAAGTCTGAAAATGTCCTTGCCCTATTTAGAAAAAAGTGAGCTGTTTGTGATGTTCTGAATTGGGGAACAATGAAAAAAGAAAACCTTAAGCTTGAGTCTTTGTGCAATTTATGTCAAATATCTCTATTGCTTCTGCAGAATTACATTTGAAGTTTATAGCAGCTCATTATCTAGCAACTATCCCTATAATATGGAAAGAAGTAAGAATCTGACTGCAGTTTTGCAGGAGTCTCAACATATGTGTACGATCTTAGGAATCTTCGGTGATACCTGAGGTTTATAAATCCAAGGCAGAGCCTATCTACTAAGTTAAGACCAGCATCAAGGATGTTCTCGGGTATTACAGTACAAGTTTTAGCTGGGAGGGCAAAAGACCAGAGCTTAAAGATTTATAAGAATCTCTAATAATGTCTCAGGCAAGGTCAAAATAACTGAACTGAGGTGGGATGAGGTCGTGACAAGGATATAGGCATAGCAACAGAAAATCTGGGACGTTGTTGATACTTAGACTTCTGCGCAAAGAAGAATTTTGTGCTGACAATGCTCCTGGGCTAAAACTATCTTGAAACTACTTACCTAACTGGATTCCTGGGGACTGAAGTCTCTGAGGCAGAGATCGGTCATGAGAATAAAAGGCAAGAGAAAGCAATAGCTTTAAGAGGTGGTTTGGTGGACAAGCTTCCAGAATAACTTGGGAAATGGATCTCTAGCAGAATTCTAGTTACATACACTGGGCACGTGTGAGGGCTGTAGCTTGGGGAACTACCAAGGGTTACTTTATCAGATTGGGACTCGAGAAGGAAGTGAGCTGAGATCTAGGATGCAGGATGGGAGCCCTGTGCATTATATTTGAAATTCCAGCCTAGATAAGGGTTGCAATAAATGTGATTTGTGTATAATTTGAGTGTCTAAAAGCTAATGCTTCCTGGGTCAGCTTGTTGGGGGTGATTCTTACTAAGGGTTAGCATGGGCCACAGGAGATTAGGGAGAAGGTAATAACTCCTAGGAAAGCCTACGTATTTTCTTCTCTCAACACTACCATTAGGTCTGGCACCATTCAAGGGCTTAGTCATGAAGAACAAGGAAGGGGGAGGGTAAAATGAAGTTAGAACATGGGCTGGTAACCCAAATGACAAAAACACCCCACCACTACCACTACCAAAGGTATTAATCATCTTCAAGACTTTGCCATAGAATAATTTTAATGTAAAATTAGAAAGAATGGTATGTTAGATAGTCTATTCATCTTTGTGCCATTTGCAACTGTTCCACAGATATCTCCATTAATTGAATATTCAAGTTTTCCCGGAACACCAGAGTGACAAAGACCTCACTCCTTTAAAAGACCTCACTCATTCCACTCACTGGAATGCTGAGTTAAAACATTCTTCTTTAAAATGAACTCAACTGTATCTCTTTGAAACTTAGATCTTACTAGTCCTCATTCTATCCCATGGAATGAAACAAAATAGACTCTAATCATTATCATTCTAATAAGTTCTTTTGCATTCTAGTCACTGTCTTATGAATGCCTTCCAACTTGTCTAGACCCCTCCTAAAATCTGTTAATTAGGCATACTCCAATCTAGTGAGCAAAGATTAGAAAAGAAATGGTACCTCTACTATCCTTGATATAAAAGCTTTAAAAAGAGGGAACTGGGTTGTCCTTCTGGCCATGTGATATTGATAACTAAGTCAGTTATAATCTTCACATCTTTTAAAAGAGTATCCACATGCTATAAAATATATGGGAGTAGTGTTGATTTTTTTAGAATGATATATGTTAAGTATTGAAACTGGAGAATTTGGAAAAGAATTAAGAAAATTTAAGTCATGTATAATTCTAGCAGGGCCTGGGCATGGAAGATGATTACTGAAGAAAAGTGGCATAGGAGAACAAACACACATGACAATTAGAAAAGAAGAAAGTGGGGGGGCGCCTGTGTGGCTCAGTCAGTTGGGTATCCAACTTCTGCTCAGGTCATGATCTAGTGGTTCGTGGGTTTGAGCCTGATATCCGGCTCTGTGCTGACAGCTCAGAGCCTGGAGCCTATTTCGGATTCTGTGTCTCCCTCTCACTCTGCCCCTCTCCCACTCGCACTCTGTCTTTCTCTGCCTCTCAAAAATAAAGAAACATAATTTAAAAATTTAAAAATAGAAAAAGAAAAGAAAAGAAGAAGGGGCACCTCGGTGGCTCAGTCAGTTGGGTGTCCAACTTTGGCTCAGGTCATGATCTTGCAGTCGGTGAGTTTGGGCCCCTCTGTGCTGACAGTTCAGGGCCTGGAGCCTGCTTTGGGTTCTAGGTCTCCCTCTCTCTCTGCCCCTCAGCCGCTCATACTCTGTCTCCCTCTCTCTCAAAAATAAACATAACATTTTTTTTGTTTTAAATAAAAAAAGAAAAGAAGAAAACAAACAGGTTTGAAAACACTGTAGAGCTGGGGGTCAGGGAGGGGCTAGTTACACAGGGGCATAAGGAACTTCTGGAGGGTGATGGACTTGTTCCATAACTTGATTGTAGTAGTGGTTACAAGACTGTATGCATTTGTCAAAAATCATAGACCCACACAGTAAGAAGGGTAAATTTTACTGTGTGTTAATGTCACCTCAATAAAGAAATTAATCTATAAGAAAATATATGCGTCATCATGGTCCCAATTTTGTAGAAAAAAGTTACAACCAAAAGTGTGAATGGTAGTTACTTTCAGGAAATAAGCTTATGGATTTACTGAAGGACATTCCAGTTAGAAGCAGACACTTGAGTTGAAAAGTCATATATAATGAACACTGTGATGGTCACAATGAGATCATGTGATTGCAGAAATTATGAGCAGAAAACCACCGGAAACTCAAAGGAAATCAATTCAGTTGAATGGTGAAAACAGAATGGAAGTAAAAAGCTGTTTATATGTATATGTGTTTGCAGGCAGAGAAGTTGCCATTCATACTGTAGCCCTTGGATGTTATTACTGACTTGGCTTTTAAGCAAAAGCAGTTGCTCATTATTAATGATAGCCCCTGAAAAACACTAAAAATTGAAAAACACACACACAAAAAACAAAAGGAACAAAACAGGGCTAAGGGCAAAATTCTTTATCACACAAATAGAGCCTACCCTTCAGCTAATCAGTACTCTTTAGGATTAATCGTTCAACTAATTATGATCTACCCAACGGCATTGCCATCTACTCTCTATTTCTTTATCTTATTTGGTTATGGTGAAATGCTTTAGCTATAAGGCATCTACCACAGTTGTCTTTTTTTCTGTCAAAAAGATAACACAGTAGTCCCCTACCCACAGTTCCACTTTCTGTGGTTTTGGTTACCTGCAGTATGGGTAACGCTACCCCACAATTGCTTACACCATTCACCTCACCTCCTCTCATCACATAGGCATTTTATCATCTCCCATTATCCTAAGAAGGGTGATGACAGTGTAAGATATTGTGGGAGAAGAGACCACATTCACTTAACTTTTATGATAGCACATTGTTATAATTGTTTTATTTTATTATTAGTCATTGTTGTTAATCTCTTACTGTACCTAATTTACAAATTTAACTTTATCCTAGATATGTATCCACAGGAAAAAAACACACAGTATATATATATATATATATATATATATATATATATATATATATATAAGGTTCAGCATGACCCGTGGTTTCAGGCATCCACTGAGAGTCTTGTAATGTATCTGCCAAATATGAAGGGGGAGTGAAGCAGAGTTAGCTGGACAAAAATTTTTCTCTATGAACTCATGGTTGCTTCTAGTGAACACTACTTCCCTTTTTAAGAGCTCATAAATCATCCCTTTAGTAATCTGTTCTAGTCACTATTTTATAGCTTTGAGAACTCACCTACCTTTCTTGGCCTTTTTTTCTCTTTCCCTCCCCCGCCCTTTCTCTTTAAATGGGGGCCTCTGTATTCACTCTTTGAATAATTCTCTGGGCAAGATTTCCACTCTCCACCTTTACAAAAAAATTCCAGACAACTGTTCAGAAACTTCACTTCCCAATTTTTATCAACTTAGAGAGGGACAGCATTTGTTCATGCCAGGTTTGGGAGCCAGGGACTGCTTTTCAACAGTCCTGTCCCTAATGTGGATTTTAATTCCTTTTTAATGGTGTTTGTTTAGTACTTTTCAATCCAAAGATCATTCTTCTTGATTAAAAAAAAAGTCAAAATAGAAGCTAAATTGCTCTGTCTTTCTTGGGCATGGATTTAAGTCTCAAGCAGCAGATCTATCATTTCCATGTTCTTTCTTCTTACTCTGAACATAAGGACATATGTATTGAAATTACATTTAGATCATTCCTACTTAGACTTCAAGTTTGTGGAAGTGACATAGTTTGCCAAGGAGCCTTAGTAGAGATTATGGCTAACCCCTCTCCCCAACTAGCTACCTTAGACACCAGCATTCACTATATTAAATATGCTGATTTATATTTCACTCTGTGGTTATTTAAAAAATGTAAGTCATACAAAATTTTCCATAAAATGAGTAAAATGAATAGGTCATATATTTCAATTTTAAGTCTTGCATTACTTATAATTAAATACATTTTTAAATGCTTATTTATTTTGAGAGAGAGCATGAGCAGGGGAAGGGAAGAGAGAGAGAATCCCAAGCAGGCAAGTGGTGTCAGCTCAGAGACTGACTCCGGGGCTCAATCTCATGAACCAGTGAGATCATGACCTGAGCTGAAATCAAGAGTCAGATGCTTAAACTGTCTGAGTCATCCTGGCACCCCTAATTAAATACATTTTTTTTACTGTCCTATATGGTGGCCAGGTGCCACATGTGACTATTTAAATGAACGTTCCTTAAAAGAAAAGACACTAAAATATTCAGGCCACATTTCAAGGGCTCAGCAGCCACATGTGGTTGGTTTAATTGTGCCAGACAGTGTAGTATAGAACACTTCCATCATCACAGAAAGTTCTATCGGAAAGCACTAATCTAGATACATAAAATGTGATGTCTAATTGGCTTTTTTCAAATGCAGTTTTCTCATACGAAATTTCTACACATGTCAATCACTGTTTTAAGAGGTGATTCTATTAACAGCAATGCATATATTGCATCATGAATGAACTACTTGCAAATTATAATCAAATGTATTGATTTGTTCTCATACCAATTGATTTTTAAAAAGACAACTAATAAATGTAATGTATAATGCTTCAGATCACAGGATCCAGTGATAATGGTTAATCTGAATTCCCAAGATGTTTACTGCAAAGCCTATGCTATTAGCATAACAGGACAGTACATTTCAATAGTATTTGGCCACCATTTACTTTGACTAAGAAAGCTATGGTAATTAACTAGGAATGTATGTTTCTAATTTCAACTCAAAAGGAAAATATCACCCCAAGGACTAGGATGTAAAAAGATATTATGCTGAAAATAGGTGTTCCAGCACTAATTCTTTTTTCTGTTTTCTAGTGTTTGTTCTCTTAGACAATCTTGACAAGCACAACTAGAAACCATAGCTAAACCTCCCAGTAGCTGGTGACTTTTGTTTTTTCTTCTGAGCCAGAAACTCTTTTTAATACATCTAGGAGAAATGTAAGGCAACTGGCTAAAATAATATTAATAAAATAAAAGGAGGAAGTTAAAATACTCGAAAAAGAGATTGAGGGAAAACATGGTAGCATCTAGTATAGTGGCTTGCAGGTAAATGCTGAATAATTTAAAGTTAAGGAGAAGGAGAGTGAAAGAGAAGAGGGAATAAGGAAAGAAAGAAGAAAGGGAGGAAGGGAAAAAGAGAAGAAATGAAAGTCACAGGATAATGCCACAGGAGATTTAAAGTTCACAAAGAAACCTAGTTAGATGTACAAAACAAAAGTGACTCATAATTAATAATACAAACGACAGTAAAACAAATTGTCTAAAGTTTGGCTTATAGCCAAGGTATAAACATGTACAGACAATAGTGGTCTTGATTCTCAGCCTCCCAAAAAAATAAGTAGGTAAGTAAATAAATAAATAAATAAAAGATGATTCCAACTCAGAAAGGTAACACAAATGACTAGAATACAAGCATGGTCAAATAGTATAATAAATATGCTGATAATAAGGGCTAACAATGGTTAAGTATGATCCAAACACTAAAAGAAAAAAAGTATAATGGTTCACAAAATCAGACAGAGCAAACTTACTGTAATTAGACAACCAAAAGTCAATTACCAGAGGCCAAACATAAACAGACAATGGAAACAGAAAGAAGTTTAAAATATTTAAAGCAGACAAAAGAACAATCTCTTGTTTGTTTTGTAGGACATATTCAGGCTGATGAAGTCGTCAAGAAACACCTTCAAAACTCAGATAGGTGTGATTATACTTCAGCATTTGTAGAGAACCAATGCAATGGTGGGAAGGCTATCAGACCATTAATAAAAATAAAGCACTAGAGGAGAATTTTTTGTTTTCTAGCTTTTTCCCCCATCTCCCTACATCCATCACAACTTGAATCAGAAGACATATCCCCATAAATTACTGCAGCTTATTAAGGCAGTCTCAATGAAGGGGGGATGGTGAGGGCTGGGGTAGGGGAACACAAATCAAAATCTCCAGGGTAAAAAGTAATTCCCACCTTTCACCCTCCCCCCACCCTCCACCCATCAAGATTCCAGACCTATAATAAAGCCATTTTCTTATCTCCCTGATACAGTTTTTGACTACCACAGAAGCTATTTCATATGTACAAATCGTTTGTTTTCTTTTCATTTATGAGAGAACTCCAGAAGGAGAACAAGAAAGAAGGAAATTATGCTTAACAATTAATGCAGATAACTGGTGTTTTTCATAACATATGAAAATCATCTAGTCCCAACTTCTCACTTGAAAAAAAAAAGCACTGAGACCAAAAAAGATTATATGGTTTTTCCAAGATTACATAATTTGTATATGCAAAGCTAAGATCCAATGACACGCATCCCTGCCAAAATTCTTACCTCTACACAATGTACCAACTGGGTACCCCAGTTTCATTAGTGTCAGATAACACATTTGTATAGTATGAGATAACTGAAAAAAAAGGAAATATGCATTTACTTTAAAACACAGAAGCTTGGGAATTACAGTCCAATTAGGCTAACTCTTGGGCAATTCATAGTTTAAATTATTTTAAAAGTTCCAGAAAACATCGAGTCTTTAAGTAGTGGCTTATGGAGATTTATGGTAGACAAATCTGACTAAACGGATCTAACTCACTTACTTACTTAAGGTAAATAATCTTACAAATTCCTCAAGAGCCATGGCCATTCCTTATTCCTACTTGGATGCCTAGGGCATGACACAATACTTGGCACATAGCAGGAGCTCAATCAATATTTAACGAATAAAAATGAAGCCCATTGCTAAACTGTTAAAAGGTGTCAAACAACAACAAAAGCCGACCACAGATAGGCTTAGAAATTAGTGACAAATCATTCTAATGACAAGAATGGCTCCTTACAACTGTAGAAATGGTGGCTTCTAGCCAGCGGTGTTTGTTTTTCAATAATTAATTTGTAGGATTGAGTGAAGACTTGAAAACTGCTTATTCAAAAATCCAAAATACTATTAAAATATTGGGAATCATGTGAATTTAGGAAAACTCACAGGAAAAATTTCTGTAACAGATGTTAAAAAAACCAACACAAAGAACAAACATATGGCTTCTGCTCTTGACTCCTTAATTACTTGCCAATTTAACCTTTCTTTCAATTTTTTTCTTACTTGCAATATGAGAATAAAAGTACTTGGCCAGCTGTCCTCAGGGGTTTTTATTTTACCACACAAAGGATGCACCTAGTTGCCAAAGATGACCCCAGCTGTTTCTCTTCTTCTGGCACATGCAAGGTGCTCCTTCAAGAGGTGAAGTCTATTTACCTTCCTTCTGGACTGCACTAGCCTCACGACTTGCCTTGGCCGATAGAAAGTGGCAGAAATGCCCCTAGGCCAGTTGTAGGCCTAGCTTTGAAGAGGATTGTCTACTTTTGCCTTTGCTCTGGGTAGCTAGTTATCATGCTGAGTGGAAATTCTGGCTGGATGGGGAACAGTAAGGAGGAGACAGACTGGGGGAGACAGAGGCCACAGAGGAGAACCAAGAAGTCAGGTATGTGGCTGAAGCTTTCATGTAAGTTCAAGCCCAGCCCCACCGCCAGATGATGCCAGCCAGCTGCAAGAGTGACCCCAGCCTTTACCAGATAGATGATCCACTTGGCCAACATGCCCCTCTCCTGCCTTCCACAACCTACAGAATCATGAGAAATAAATCTCTGTTGCTTTTAGCCACTAAGTTTAGCATGGATAGTTAGAAAGCAAATAGACAACTCAAATAGTTAGTGTATTTGAACCTTTGGAAGAGTGAAACAATTTAGAAAAATGCCAGAAATTTTATGAAAATGGAAGTAAATGCAAAAGTCAAGATAAAGGATCATAGTTAAGCAACTTTATCCAACTGGGCATGCTTTCAAGTGTGAAAACACTACTACAGTACTTGACTTTTTAAATAATTTCACTCCTGTTGAAAATTGGACAAGGGATGAGGCTAATATTTTCCCTGCCTGGAAATTCATGTCAGATGATGTTTGCATGAGTAACATAGTCCTGTGGACATACTCAAGATTATGCAAATTATTACAATGGTAGTTTAAAAAAAGTATACTCAAATACAAGTAGTAAGGTTATACCAATTCTAACATTTATATATATAAGATCATACGTATTTCATTACTGCATCATTAAGAACACATTCCCTTTCTTGGTAGCAAATTACTTAAGCCACATGTCACAGATGTGTTCAGACATTTTAGTTGAGATTATTTTGCCATTCAGCTGAAGTTGGAAAGATGACCTTAAGTTTTGTTCTGCATTTATTTTCCTTTGATTTTAATGCCTTTTAGCATTGTCATTATTACTTTCCTTATATTTGAAAGCTTCTTAATTTTTGTTCCTCAATATATTTGGAAATAGAGAATAGAATTCACTTGCCTTGTGAAATTGTTACGGTAATAATAGTAAATGAGAAGATGCTTTTAATATAATTTGATCTGATGCTATATGAAATAAGCTAAGAGTTGAGATTTTTAAAATAAATATATTATTTAGTAATACGAATAGCACATTTTTCCCAAAAATGTGATTTTTTTCTGTGTAAGTGAAACTTTCTTCTATTTTTAATTTTTAAAAAATTGATTTTCAGTTTTTATTTATTTTTGAGAGAGAGAGAAACAGAGTGCAAGCGGGGGAGGAACACAGAGAGAGGAAGACACAGAATCTGAAGTAGGCTCCAGGCTCTGAGCTGTTAGCACAGAGCCTGACACGGGGCTCGAACCCACAAACCGTGAGATCATAACCTGAGCTGATGTCAGTCAATTAACCGACTGAACCACCCAGGCACCCCAATGAAGCTTTCTTTTATAAGAAAGACCTGATGAGAAAGAGAAATTGAGAAGTATGGTATTCATAAAAGAAGCTTATCCCTTTGTTTTAATCAAGAAAATAAATAATTTGCTATGTTGAAAATTACAAACTTGTAAAGCCCTTTTTGCATACAGAATATGAAGATTATATGGTCTTAATCTAAGATATTTAACTTTAAAAATACAGATTCAGAGAACTTTATAGACATATTTTATGTAAATAGTTTACATAAAAATTTCTATAAATCAATTAATAACTTTAAAAAGCAGGGAACTTTACCTTTGAAGGAATATTGTAGTTAGATTATGGAGAAATGAATATTCCTTTTTTAAAAATCACATTAATCCACATCTAAGTTATGCTTTCAAACTATTTAATGCCATATGGTAATTTTCTTAAAGTCAATCCTAATGATATGGAAGATCATACCTTATCAAAATTCTCAGAAGTAGAATATTTAAATAGAAAAGTTTTTAAATATTCACTGAAAATCTGTAATGTGGTGGGCCCAAGGCACCCACTTTTTACACTTACTTTTTTGAACCTCACATTAATTCTTAGGGATAAATATTATTACCACCAATTTGAAAGGTAAGAAGGCTAAAATTGAAAAGTTTTGTGGTAAAAAACCCAACATAAAAAAGCCGGTGAGTTTCCAGAATTAAGTTTTCAACAAAAGTCAGCCTAATTACAGTACCCATGGCTTTCTCCTTGTTTCACAGCACTTAGGGTTAATGTTTGAAAAATGGCAGATGTTATTACTTTGCATGGCCTCACAGCATGATGACCTTCAAACTTTGTAATCTAGCATCATCCCATCTCCCCATTTTTATTGTCTTTCACTAAGAATTCTCTGAAATAGTTCCCGAGAGTGCAATGATGGAGATACATTTAGTATATTGTTGGAGAAAATAGCATAACTTTGTGGAGGTGGGGGTGGGAGTGGGGAAAGGGCCTTGGAGGGAAAACTAACCTGGATCCTGATGGTTGAAGGATGAGTAGGGGTTAAGTAGGTGGGTATTTTAGGCATCAGCAGATACACAGAGCACAAAATAGCACAGAGTATCCAACAAAATATATTTCTAGGATTAGCAGAAAATAAAATTCGAAGTAGCATGGTGGGATGAGAGAGACAAGAAGACATGGAGGGTCTTATGTGCTAAAAGAAAGACTGGATTTATCACTAAACGATAACTATTAAGAAGTTTTTAAGAGAAGGAGTTTCAGGATCATATTTGTTTCACAGAAATCACCTTGAAGCTGTATGAAAAATGACTTGTGGGTAAGGAGAGGGGTTTGGTAGTAAAAGTGACAAGGACACGGTTAACTACGAGGGTAATAACTGGTCAAGAGATGTACCTGAACTACTTCTGTGGTAAGTTGTGGGGGTGTAGAGAGATGAGTAACAGAGCTTCCCTGTATAGTACCTTGTCCAGAGTCCAAAAGGTGTTTTCTCCATGAGATACTTCACTTTTCTGTGTTGGACAACTGTCAAATTACACCTATTGCATATGTACAAAACACTTTACCAACAGTGCCTGAAAATCAGTAATAAATCACATTTACACTCCTCTAGGCACTTACACTGCCTTGTCCTTGTGCAGAGCACAATCTACATGATGGCAAATGGTTCTTCATGTAGTTACGAGAGACTGTGTTTGTGACCAGTGACCAGAGAAAGTGAAGAGGCAGGATGACCAAGCATTGACTTCATTTGCTGATTCGATACTGTTTCATAAATTGAGTTAAAGAATCTAGGAAGAGAAAACAGCTGGAGGGTAGGATGAGATTTTAATTTTTTTAATGTTTATTTATTTTGAGGGAGAGAGAGAGAGACAGAGTGTGAGCAGGGGAGGGGCAGAGAGAGAGGGAGACACAGAATCAGAAGCAGGCTCCAGGTTCTGAGCTGTCAGCACAGAGCCCGACATGGGGCTCAAACTCACGAACTGCGAGACCATGATCTGAGCTGAAGTCAGACGCTTAACCAGCTGAGCCACCCAGGCACCCTAGGATGAGATTTTAATAAATTCAGTGTGGGTCTCATGAATCTTAAAATTCCTAGGGAATATCTTCATGAAGTGTTTACTAGACACTGGATATGTACATCTGAATCTCAGGGGAAGGTCAGAGTAAAATAAGAGTTATAATGATGAGATGACCCAGAAATATAACATGGAGTGAGAAGAACAGCAGGAGGGAGTAGCATTAGGCAAACATTAATGTAAAAGGCCAATAAGTGAAGAAATTCCCACAGGAGATAAAGAATAGTCCAGAGAGGCGGAATAAAAATTAGTGACAAATGCTTTCAAAGAAAGCAAAGGGCAAGATACTCACCAGGTGTCAATGCCCCAGGAAAAGTTCAGCAAGAAAACACCAATGGAAAGGAGCTTCAGTACTCAAATGTAAATCCCTGGCATCTGACATAGGTCTTGCCACCCAAAAGGTCCTCAATGTTTGCTGAAGGAACGTATGAAGAAACTCTTTTACATCATTTTGCTTTTGAAGAGGGGGTGGCAATATGATGGAGTAGAAAGGAGCTGGGGAGGAAAAACGTGTATTTCCTAAACACCTACAATGTACCAGATTTTGTGCTAGGAGCTTTCATAAGCTGTCTCACTGAGATAATATCCACATTGTACTGATCGTAAGCAAAACAGTCTGAGGGCTTAAATGGAACGTAACCACTCAATCAATGACTGAGCAATATTTAAACCCAATGCCTGTCTCTAAAGCGAAGATTCCTGGTGTTCTCCCAGCTCTGTCACTGACCAGCTTTTGACAAAATGGAAATTTCTTAATTCATAAGAAATTTACAAGAACTTGGGGTAGATACCTCCAATACTGTTTCATATTCAAAGCTGCAGGTACCTTGGTATTGGTCATACTTAACATCCCTGATGTGTACTTTGGCTTAGCCAGACTTCATATTCTCCAAGTGAATTTAGACTTTGTTTTCTTCTTCTGGAACTATTTCAGAGTTTCCGTAGACAACAGAAGCTCTATATTTATTTTTAATAAATTGGCAAGGATTTTTAAAAGCAATTTGTTTATCAAACAATTTAATCAGCTCAAGAACTATTATAAGAGAAGGCAGTTAACATAAGCCTTTGCAAAGAAGGCAAAGGTTTTTAAAACATTACAAAAAAGTAACTAACACACCTATTATCTGTGGTGAAGAAGTAGAAAACCAAGCAAAAATATCAAACGAATGTATTAAGAACTACTTTTAAAAGCTCCTTGTATTCAGATCAGTAAGATGACATACATTATAGAAAAATTAAAATTCTTGATACACCATTTTGCATTCAACTATGCTTTTCAAAAATTTGAGAGAGGTAAGAGGCCTTCACTGTGAAGCACTAAAAAGCAGATTCTGTCTGAGATTTAACTGATCACTTGAAAGAGACACAGCCTCAGATTTGAAAGTAAGCTTAACTTTTATGCAGAAGTCACTGGAACAGGACCTGCTAATCAATCAATTTTTAAATCTCTAGTAAAGTAACATGAACTATACTCAGGTCTCCTATAAAGTGCATCAATTTAACTTTCTTTTGTGACAGAGAAATGGCAATTACAAATGTCCTGGAGTCAGGAACCACAATATACCAGATGTGGGTAAGTCCTTTTAATTAGCTTTATCTGGTGGCCTTGCCAATAAGATTTTTTAAAAAGTGGCATGTGGCTAATACAAGTGTGCCACTAGTTTGAAACTGGCTTGTTGTTAATCTGAAGAGTTTTACAGAGTAGTGTCTGAAGGAAGACATTCAATTTAGATATTGTCAGTACACATTTAAGGAAAAATAGAACACAAGAAATATATCAATCACAAAGTCTGTCAGAAATAAACAAAATGATATGACCTGTATGTAAATATGACAATATGGTATTAAAAATTCACCTATGATTATTGTATACATGGAGGGAATACCGAATTATCAAAATTACCAAAAATGTCCCATCTACTATGATCTCTAATAATTAAACCGTTATAGGGCATAATATTTGCCTGAGAACTTTATTTGAATAAGGGATCACTGAAGAAAATTTAAAATTTAGAATATCAAGAAGAACCAGAGAGAAGTAAAGTTGCTTATGGGGTTAGAAAGGGAAGAAAAAAGGATTAGATAATTCAGATTTTAGTTTATAGAAGAGAAATATGGTGCAGAATGTTAACAATTACACTAAAATGTATTGTTCTTTATTAAAAAATCAAGCATGACCTAGCTATGACACTACAAATCAATGGCAAATATAGAGCCAAAATTAATATTAAGAATTTAACAAAGCAGGAGTTTAAGTTTTCCTAGACAAAAGATTTAGGGTTAACTCAGATAATGACTGAGTCTTTAATCATAAGACTTAAATAATAAGCTATTTAATATTGTCATTGGATTTCGTACAGATATTTTATATCCAAACTGAACTCTTGCTCGCCTCCCAAACATACCTCTCATGCTTCCATTTTGCTCCTGGCTCACTCATAATCATCTTTCATTCGTAGCTTAACTGTCATTTTCTCGATTTAAAATAGATGCCCTCTGCATTCATTTCTTGTAACTTTTTATTATTTTTCTTTAGAGCATTTATTGCAAATTGTAACTACCTACCATATCTTTTTCTTAAAGTATTTTTTATGTTTGTTTGTTTGTTTATTTATTTATTTATTTATTTATTTATTTATTTTGAGAGAGAGAGAGACAGACAGACCATGAGTGGGGTAAGGGCAGAGGGAGAGGGAGACACAGAATCTGAAGCAGGCTCCAGGCTCCACGCTATCAGCACTGAGCCTGATGTGGGGTTCGAACTCATGAACCAGGAGATCATGACCTGAGCCGAAGTCAGACACTTAACCAACTGAGCCACCCAGGTTTCCCTTTCTTAAATGTTTTTAATGTTTATTTGTTTTTGAGAGAAGGAGAGACAGAGCATGAGTGGGGGAGGGGCAGAGAGAGAGGGAGACACAGATCCAAAGTAGGTTCCACACTCTGAGCTGTTAGCACAGAGCCAGACATGGGGCTCAAACTCACGAAGAGGGAGATCATGACCTGAGCCAAAGTCTGAGGCTTAATTGGCTGAACCACCCAGGCGTCCTGTAATTACCTATCATTTCTATTTATGTATTAAGCAGCTTCTATAAGCCAATTATTGTGCTAGGTATAGGATACATCTCTCCCCTTTGCAGGGTTATAAGCTGAAAGAAAACAACCACTACATCTATTTTAAATCCTACATACTATAGCTGAATACAAGGAAGGAAGGAAGGAAGGAAGGAAGGAAGGAAGGAAGGAAGGAAGGAAGGAAGGAAGGAAGGAAGAAGGAAGGGGGAAGGAAGAGAGAAGAAGCTTCTTTTCTTGGTGATAAGGAAAGAACAAGGTACAACCAAGGTAATGATTGTGTATTGCAGAGAGTATTGGGCATTTTAGATTTGTTTAATTCCCCCATCCACGTGGAATAGATGGTATTGTGCTCATTTCATCAAATAATAATTTGAGGATCAGACAGATTAAGTCATTAGCCCAAAGCTAACAGCTGATAATTAGTGAAGGTAAAAATCAAACCCCAAACTGTGCACTTTTCAGGCAATATAATTGCAATCTCACCAAGTTTCTAGGTCTACAGTTTCATGACAATGTACACGTGTCAAGAAAGTTATTTCAAAAGTTTGTCATTCCCCTGACAGCACAGTATCACTTGACAGAGCGAGCATTAAAGTGCCCTCCAGGTTTTGCTGTGAAAATAGGTATTTGTGGTTATCAATATTTTCTATTTTTATATAACCTCAAATTTTAGGTTTCAGGTTAACTAAACTAAACTAAAGTAAACCCATTAGTTGATAATTATACATAAAACCATAAGACTTTTTAGTAGATAATATTTAAAACACTTAAAAATACAACGTTGGGTTTTGGGAGTGAATTTTTTTCATTTTAAAAATTACTATAAAACATTGATGAAAGATATTGAAGATGACAAACAAAGGGAGAGCTATCTCATGCTCATGGATTGGAAGAACAGAGAGAGTGGTAAACTGTCCATACTTTAAAGCAATCTAAAGATTTAATGAAATCCCTATCAAAATACCAACAACATTTTTCAAAGAACTAGAACAAATAATCCTAAAATTTGTATGGAACCACAAAAGACCCCAAAGAGCCAAAGAAATCTTGAAAAAGAAAAACAAATGTGGAGTATCCACATTTCAAGTTATACTACGAAGCTGTAATAATAAAAACAGTATGGTACGGGCACTTAAATAAGACACTTACATCAATGGAACAGGATAGAAAGCTCAGAAACAAACCGAGGATTATATGGTCCATTGATCTTCCACAAAGGAGGCAAGAATTTATAATGGGAAAAAGACAGTCTTTTTAACAAATGGGTGTTGGGAAAACTGGGAAGCTACATACATGCAAAAGAATGGAACTAGACCATTTTCTTACACCAGACACAAAAATAAACTCAAAATGGATTAAAGACCTAAATGTGAGACCTGAAGCCATAAAATTCGTAGGAGAGAGCACAGGTGGTAATTGTTCTGACATCAGCCACAGCAACATTTTCTAGATATGTTTCCTGAGGCAAAGGAAATAAAAGCAAAAATAAACTATTGGGACTATATCAAAATAAAAATCTTCTGAACATCAAAGGAAACAATCAACAAAACTAACAGACAATCTACTGAATGGGAGAAGATATTTGCAAATGACACATCCAATAAAAGGTTAGTATCCAAAATATATAAAGAATTTACAAAACTCAACACCTCCAAAAAACAAATAATCCATTAAGAAATGGGCAGAAGACGTGAATAGACATTTTATCCAAAGAAGACATATATATGACTAATAGACACATGAAAAGGTGTTCAACATCACTTATTATCAGGGGAATGCAAACAAAACTACAATGAGATATCACCTCACACCTGTCAGAATGGCTAAAATCAAAAACACAGGAAACAATAAGCGTTGGCAATGATGTGGAGAAAAAAGGAGCCCTCTTGCACTGTTGGTGGGAATGCAAACTGGTGCAGTCACTGTGGAAAACAATATGGAGGTTCCTCGAAAAATTAAAAATAGAATTACCTTATGATCCAGTAATAGTACTATTGGGTATTTACCCAAAGAATAAAAACACTAATTTGAAAGGATATTTGCACCCTTATGTTTATTGGAGCATTACTTAAAATAGCTAAATCATGTAAGCAGCCCAAGTGTCCATTAATAGATGAATGGATAAAGAAGTGTGGTGTATATATATATATACATATATATATATGTATATATATGTATATGTATACATGTACATGTATATATATGTATATATATGTATATGTATATATATATACACACACACACATACATATATATGTATATGTATATGTATACATATGTGTGTGTGTGTGTCTGTGTGTGTGTATACACACACACACACACAGACACACACACAGGAGTCTGTTTCTTGCTTTGTCTCTCTTTTTTTATTTGCTTTGTTTCTTAAATTACAGTATGAATGAAATCATATGGTATTTGTCTTTCTTTTCATTCTTTTCATGGTTGAATACTGTTCCTATATAGTGCTAAAGAAGTATACTATAGCATAGCTTAATATAATGTAATATAATATAATATAATATAATATAATATAATATAACATAATATTCCGATATATTATTCAGACTTAAAAATTGAAATCTTGCCATTTGCAACAACCTGGAGCTACAGAGTTTAATGCTAAGGGAAATAAGTCAGTCAGAGAAAGACAAATACCATATGATTTCACTCATAAATGGAATTTAAGAAACAAAAACAAATGATACTTGCTTTTTATTTGTTTGCTAAAGTGAATACCCAACGTTGTATTTTATTTTATTTTTTTATTTTTTTTTCAACGTTTATTTATTTTTGGGACAGAGAGAGACAGAGCATGAACGGGGGAGGGCAGAGAGAGAGGGAGACACAGAATCGGAAACAGGCTCCAGGCTCTGAGCCATCAGCCCAGAGCCTGACGCGGGGCTCGAACTCACGGACCGCGAGATCGTGACCTGGCTGAAGTCGGACGCTTAACCGACTGCGCCACCCAGGCGCCCCCCAACGTTGTATTTTAAATGAACTAAGACATTAATAACAAAAGTCTCCAAAAGTCATAAATATACATTTTTACTATTTAGTATAATCCCTGAGTACATTCCTTGTTCAACTGTGTATCCCCCTGTGTACTTTGAGGGTTTCGTTGTGTTCAAAAGGGGCAATGGGTTTATTTTTAATTATAAAGAATTTTCTTAGCTTTTGAATTCCATGTAAAATTGTTCCCAAACACACTATTTAACTGATGTGTATTATGGAAAATATCTTGCTTTGGAAACACTTCCAACAAGGCAAATTCCACAGGAGACAGGGCTACTGAATAACATGCAGCAAAATGACCTCTGGACCAAAACTTATCTGAATTGCATCACAAAAGACCCCTTAACACCTGTCATTTTCAGAGATTAATTACAAATTTCTCAAGAATACTGCAACACTGCTTGAACAGAAATAGGACAGATTTTATCTTTCTCTCTCAAGATATGCATTTTAATTTCAACCTGCACTTATTTGTTTTAATAGCCAGAACATGCTTAATACTAATGTAGTGGACATGCTTAAGTTCATCACTTTCATATCCTATCTCTAACATGACTGCAATTTTCTTATGTGTCTAAAGAACAAATCCTCCACATTAGGTATTTCATAGCTTCCGTAAGTAAGCCAAGTCCACTTGAGTGTTTTAAAGAAAGCTGCACGTTCAGAGAGGTCATCTATTTTTGGTTAAGTGTTTCAGAAATCTGTAGTAGTCATATCAACCTAATGGATAAGTTTCAAAGCTAATGTTTGCTTACAAAGCTTATTGATATTTGCAAATGAATAATGTAATGCAGATCTGAACATCTGCAATTACCTAAAAACCTAACGCCTCTGGAATCAGGCAAAATAGACATATTTAATTTCATGTTTATTTGCAATTCAATACATGAACATCTACCTGGATGGCGTACACACATGTGGCTATAAAATGAATTGTATTTTTAATGAACAAGAGGACTTCCTTAATAGAATAATAATGGCATTAACATGGAATTATTTGTAAGGTAGAGATTTTTGGTCAACACAAAAAGTTAATTATTTCTGTTTACCCAGATTTACTGATTTCAGACACTGAAATACAGGTAGAGGTGTATAGCAGATTGAAAAGTATTTGACAATACTGGATGCAGAGAGGCATACGAATTGAGATTGTAAGCAATTAAACTTAGGAGGCTGAAGTGAATTCGTTGTATCACTGGCAAAGCAGGTGCTATACTGTACTGTAAGTCAGAAGTCTGATGTAGACTCAGAATTCTGTGCAAAAAAGGAGAGAAGTGGGGATACATGAGGGCTGATGGGAAACCTGTTTCCACAGCCCAAGGTTTGGGTTCACAGAGTAACCCATCGAAGCATCACATACATACAGCTTGTAGCGCTGTCGCACCAAAACACATCAGTTTTGCAGGGAAAAAATGTTCTGATTAACTGTGTTTTGGGAGGAGGAAAAAAAAAAGAGGCACATGCAACTGTGTTTTATACCGATTCTTAATTATATTTCAGTGGAATGATAAAGGAAAAGTTTGCACTTATGCAAATAAAGTGTTTGGGATTTTCAATTTTAAAATAAATGAATGCAATGTTTTATATATTTTAGTTTATTATAAGGCAGTACTTAGACAAGTTAAATTATACTTAAACTTGATATTTTTAGGTCCTTTATCTACTTGAGGAAAGTTTATTGCCTAAGTTTGCTAAATATATTTTAAATAAACATGATAATGATAGACAACACGTGTATATAGTTTCTCACACGTTTCAGACACGTTCTACCTCCTTTAGGTACAATAACTCATTTGGTTTGCACACCAATCCTGAAGACGATACTACTATTATTTTCATTTAGAGACAAGGAAACCAGTCCTGGAGATTAAAAGAAACGAAATACTTTTATTAAAATGCTTGCTGAGACCACTGAACTTGCTCTTTGCCTATTAAAATTTTTCAGGGTGGTTTTCTAATTTGAAAAGAAATATCCATCAAAAATGTTCCATTCAACCAGTTATTTCTCCTCCAAATTTCATCCTGCCCTGCTTCTTAGAGAAGTTGAACCATCCAGTCAGTGTGCTACGATATATAACTACCCTCGAAAAATAAAATTGCAACTCTAAGGAAAAGGCAGGAATTTACAGGTTGGTGGTAATCAAATGTCAAGTTTATCCTCACAAATGACGTATGTCACCTTGTTTAAAGCTGCTTGTCAGATGACCATGTCTTATCTAGACAGTGGAGGGCTGAATACTTACATATTCGTCTAGAGCTGTGCTGTTCTACCAAATATTAACATGAAAAGGCAGGCGGCACCACTATAGGTTTAGCAGGAAAGGACAACATCAGGAGCCGAAAAAGGCATTAGCTTCAACTTTAAATTTCATTTTCCCCTGTTTAAATTAGATTTTTTACGTTATTTAAATGTAATTTTATTACATTTACTATATTATAGTGACACTTGAAGTGCAGCTATTGTATGAATCTGCCTGCGCCTCAGGTACAATATAAACTAAAGCTTATAACTCAGCTTTGAAAATTAGCTCATGAATCAAAAGAGATATAAAGTCTAAGCTTCGAAACCCATCTTTATTTACCAGATTTGCAAGAAATCCATTTGGCTTTTATTAATATCGGTAGTTATTTTTAAAAATCAGATTTTGATTTTCTTTACACTATTAACCTTTCCATTTGCCAGAGACTGCTTTTCGCAGCTACTTATACCATGCCACAACATTTACAACTAAAATACAAATCATAACATTACCAATAATGGGTTTTGAAGGCTTTTCCCCCCTCCAAGTTCGCAACATACATATATGAACATTGCAACGAGCTTGCCTATTTAAAATGTATTTAATACTCAATCTATAAGTAACAGTGAACAGATTAAATACATTCTTATGGAACACTTTATGGAGATTAAGCTACTTAAAATTTTTTTTTTCATTTGCTGGAAATCACTCTGGAAAGTTTCATTCTAGCTCTCAGACACATTCATTCATTTGCATTCAACAAAATTTATTGTGTGTCTACCAAGTGCAAAACCCTGTAATAGGACTCAGAGAGATGGTCCTTACCAGAGAAAATGGATGTGAAACAAATAATCACAAGTCCTGAATGTTACAAAAGGGGGACTCTACTCAAGATGGGTGTGTATGTGGGGGGAGCAGGTGGATAACCTCCCTGAAATGACTTTAAATCTCAGATTTGAAAGGTAAGTAGGAATTCCACTTGTTAAAGGTAAAGGGTTAGGGGGTTAGGAGATAGGAGGGAAATTTTAGTTTAGTGTACATACGTTCCAGGAAGAGAACAGCTTGTTAGACAATATGAAGAAGGCAAGAAAAAGCTACGTAAACTGAGACTGCAAAAAGAGATTGAGTGTGGCCAGAGCAGTGAGAGCACAGGGGAATATATGTGATAAATGAGGCTGGAGAGAGAAGCAGATCAGGGGGTCTCGGTCATAGGGACTTTACAAGCCTTGTCATGCATGATGGACTTTATTCCAAGATTCAAAGGGAAGCACCGAAGTTAAAAGGGAAATGACATGGTCAAATTTCGATTTCAAAAATATTGTCTGGCTATACAGGAAAAACCAGATAGTAAAGGGTGTTGGTACCATGAGGTAAGAGAAGGTGGTAGATAAGGTGATGGCAATTGGGGCCATAGGAAACATACAAAATCAAAAGATATTTTGGAAGCAGAGTTGAAAATGATTGGCAATAGATTGGATTTGGATAATGAGGAAGAGGGAGGAGACATGAATCATGGATTTCTTTCTTCATTAATGGGGTGGACTAAAGGTCCATTTTAAAAGATAGGGAGCAATGGAAGAGAGGTCATTTGGGTGAATGAACGGTATTTCCATATGGGATATGTTGAGTTTGACAGGCTGGAAGATATCTAAATAGAGGTGAATCAAAATGTTGCAGGGACTATGATATAATTAGGTCAGAACACTGCTGTTAACTTGTATTTTACCTTGGATCTATTTACTTGCAGATTTGAATTGGAAATAGACTGTAAAAGAACTATCTTAATCTTGGTTTGTTTAAAGAGGATATGAAGAATGGCTATATAGAACTTAGTTGTTTTTGTTCTTTTTCAATTATAGCCTCAAGTTTTATTGTTTAGTTGTCTTGTTATTTTAACAGAAGACTCATTTTCATATATTTAATATTAATAGACTATGAGCTCCAAGAGTGAAGATCCTTTTGCTGTTTTATTTGCTGTCTATACATAAGCACCTTAATGATGTCATAAACCTACTAGATAATAAATGTTGAAGTGATAAAGATATATAGCATATTTAATTACAATACTATAATTATAAAAAGTAACTCACAGGCAAGTGTGAATCTTTCTAAAGAACCTGATATAACAACACTTCTAATCCTGTAATTAAATTATTGATGTCTATAAAACTCTTTGACATCATCTGAAGAAACCTGGGATTAAAAATGTTTCTGATTCAAATATATACATTTTTAAATGGAGTTGAAAGTGCTCTGAGAAAGATCCAACTTATGGTTTAATTCTTCTTAATGTAAAAAAACCTCCAAAAATCTGGTTCAATTCATTGTATTATATATTGATACCTAATTCAGGATACATTATGGATCAGTATGAAAATAAACTTCTAATTGCAATACCAACTTGGCTATTGCATTTTCATACATTCTCCACAACAGAGTGGTACTAGTGATTAGAAGAGTAGAATACAGAAACTTCTTAAAATTCTAATAGGGTCTTATTCACCTAAATAGGGTGTGTTTTCTGTAGGGAATTCCTTAAACTTTTTGAAAATGACTAATGCACAGATACAAAACTATAGAAACATGAAGACACTAGGATTATGGTAATGTACACCCTTGTAAATTTTGTGTAATCTTATATAACAGTGTAAAGCTTAAATTGGAACTTAAATATTGTTTTATTAACAAAGTTTTCAACAAAATTTGCATGATTAAACAGGACTTATTATTTTGATACTTTATCTCAATCTACATAAACTGCAATTTTTCTGTCCTTCTAGGAGCTCATTTACATAGTTTAAAATTAGTGGATAACCCACAAAGTAAGACATAAAGCACAGTTTGGCTTTGGAAAAGCTCAGCTTTTTGGTCTACATTCTTTTGATTTTAAATGAAATCAAAATTTGGACTCTCAATTAGAAACACAACACACTAAAAACAGACATAAAAGGAAATGAATTGTGAAGTTGGAATTGATCCTAAGTTACATACTGTTGAAGGCCAATTTATGTCTTGTTTAGAAAAGGGTCACCATAACACTTTTAAGGCTTGACGCCTACAGCAAATCTCTTGTTATTTACAGAGAATAAAAAAGCACAAACTCATTTTCTTAATAAGCTTCTTCAGTTCTTCAAATAGTTCTAAGAAATGCCAAAGGCTTGCCTTAGTTAACAAGTACACAGATAATCCAAAGTATAGCAGTGTCAGCTAAATAATATTTGATCCCCAAAGATGCCGTTGGTGGGATTTTCATTGCTATAGAAATATATGAGGTATAAATTTTAGCAATTCTCACAGTTTTGAGTGAGCTAAAAGAGCTTTTATATTAATTGAAAAAGCTGAATAGAAAAAAAAAAAGCCACTGGCTCCAAAAAATGGAAATTTGTTTTCTATGTGCTAATTGAGCTTCCAGAGGAATACACTATTTTCTTCTTTTAAATTATGTGTAATTTTCTCTAAAATAAAGAATACATGGTAATTGTAGAAATTCAAAAATGTACGAGAGGAAAAAAAAATCACTGCTAGCTTGGTTACCCAGAGATAACCATTATTAACATAGTTTTCCCATTCTTTGTTCTGTAAAAATTTTTAAACACTAACTGTAATCATGCCGTATATGTTAACCAGAGAGACTACACTGATAATTTTAACTGTCTATTTTCCTGATTATAAAAGTAATAGCTGTAGAGAATTTGAAATACCCAGATAAAGGCATCAATCTTAAATATTATATTTACTAGTTATATATTTTTGAGCACTTGTTCTCAATCTAGAAGTTGTGCATGCAGTTAATTTAAGTACAATCTGATACAAGTGAGAGAAGTCAGAACCTGCGATATTGCATTAAAACACAGTAATTCTTTTAGAAAATAATTCATACACCAATGAACAAAGCTATACCAGTGGAAAGAAAAAAAAAGGGGGTAGGGTCAATGTTAAGGAGAAGAAATTATTAACATGACTAAGAGGAGTTTAGCAGAATACTAAGTGTGAGCCTTTATAACCAAGGGCTAAAAGGTGTGGTGATTTCAAGAACTGAGAAGCTCAACCTGCTACAGTAATATCAGATATCAGTCCATGTTTTGCCAGCGCCTATCCATGAAAAAATTAAATGGTCAGCCTTTACCAGTCTCTTGGTTAAACTTCAAAGAGGGATGTTGAACTGAGAGTCAGAGTCAGGCATAGAGCTTCTCATGTTTATTTAACAATCATCAATCAGCATCTACCGTACTATAGGGTGACCAGGGACCACCTGAATTTAGAGTGACACTGTGTTCTTTTAAGGATACAAAGGTAAATGATACATGCTTGAGTGCTGGCCGCAAATGTCTTATATATGTTTTTTAAGTTTATTTATTTATTTTGAGAGAGAGGAGACAGTGCAAGCAGGGGTGAGGAAGAGACAGGGAGACAGACAGAATCCCAAGCAGGCCCCTCACTGTAAGTTAGGAACCTGACAGGTGGCTCAATCTCAAAATCGAGAGATCATGACCTGAGCTGAAATCAAGAGTTGGACACTTAACTGACCGAGCCATCCAGGTGCCCCATCAAATATCTTTCATTAAGGTGGGAGGTAAAAAAAAAAAAAAAAAGTAAAAAAATGCACATTACAAGACCTAAAACATTAATTCTATTCTTTACTATTCTTATTATTATAGATCTATGAGAACTGTTTCTAAATTTTGTTGAGACCGTGCATATTTTGTCTACTGAGTGTTTACACATAAAATATATATAAAATCATTTTGAAAAGTTTCAGGACATTGGACAGCATGTGTACTTTACTGGTCATGAGACATACCTTTGAACGTCTGAACTATAATAGGGATGTTGATATTAACCATGGGATGAACCCAAGGATGAGCATCAAGGCATCTCTTTGCTCTTCTGATGCTTTTTTTATTTTTTTAAGTTTGTTTATTTTGAGAGAGAGAGAGAGAGAGAGACAGAGAATATGAAGAATGAATCCCAAGCAGGCTCCACACACGGGACTTGGTGTCACAAACCATGAGATCATGACCTGGGCTGAAATCAAAAGTGACTTAAATGACTAAGCCACCCAGCCACTCCTTTTCTGATATTCTTACTTGGAATTCTTTACACTTGGGATTGGAATTGCCCTAAGTATCACTGTGCTTTAACATACTAGCTGTGTGCGTTGGAATGGCCAATTCCATCTTCAGTCCCAATGACATAAAAAAAAAAAATACTAAGGAAAGTTGTTACCATTTTTTGGCCTCTTTTTTCTTGAAAAATTTTAAATATAATTTATTGTCAAATTGGCTTACATACAACACCCAGTGCTCATCACAAGTGCCCTCCTCAATGCCCATCACCCATTTTCCCTCCCCCCACCCCATCTACCCTCAGTTAGTTCTGTGTTTAAGAGTCTCTTATGGTTTGCCTCCCTCCCTCCCCCTCTGTTTGTAACTATTTTTTCCCCCTTTCTTTCCCCCATGGTCTTCTGTTAAGGTTCTCAAGATCCACATATGAGTGAAAACATATGGTATCTGTCCTTCTCTGACTGACTTATTTCATTCAGCATACTACTTTACAGTTTCATCTATGTTGCTGAAAATGGCATGATTTCATCTTTCTTATTGCCAAGTAGTATTCCATTGTATGTATAAACCACATCTTCTCTATCCATTCATCAGTTGATGGACATTTAATCTCTTTCCATAATGTGGCTATTGTTGAAAGAGCTGCTATAAACATGGGGTACATGTACCCCTATGAATCAGCACTCCTGTTTGGCATCTTTAAAAAAAGCTGTATTTAGGTATGATTTACATACAATAAATGCACCCGTTCTGAATGTACAATTCAGTGTTTTAGAATATTTAGAGTTGTGTAACCACTACCATTATCCAACTTTAGAAATTGTTTCCATCACTTAAAAAAAATAATCTTGCCCATTTGCTGTCATAGCTCATTCCTACTTCTGACTCTAGACAAGGACTTATCTATTTTCTGTTCACCTCAGTTTGTCTTTTCTAGGTATTTCATACAAATGGAATAATAAATTATCGGGTTTCTTTCCCTTCATTTCACAAGCAAAATGTTTTTGAGGTCCATCTACATTACAACATATAGCAGCACTTCATTCTTTTTACTGCTCAACAGTATTCCAGTTATGTAACATTTATCCATTTAACAGTTCATAGATAATTGAGTTGATTCCACTTTTTGTCTGTTATAGATAATTCTGCTATAGATATCTACATCTACTGTAGAATGTTTTGTGTGTATATATATTTTCATTCCTCTTGGGTAGATACAAAGGAGTGGAGTTTCTGGGTCATATAGTAAATGTTTGTTTCACCTTTTAAGAAACTGCCAAACTCTGTTTTCCAAAGTGATTGTATCATTTTACATTCCCCACCAGAACTGTAAGAGAGTTCTTGTTTCTCCTTATTCTTGCCAATTCTTATTATCTTTGTATTATTATTATTATTATTATTATTATTATTATTATTATTATTCTAGCAAGGGTGTCATGAGTGTAAAGTAGTATCTCATACTATAATTTACATTTCCTAATGACTAATGATGTTCAGCATCTTTTCATGTGCTTACTGCCCACTCATATATTTTCTCTGGTAAAATGTCTATTCAAAGATCTTACTCGTTTTTAATTTTTTATCTGTTTTATTAGTGAGTTTCAATTTTTATTTATATATTCTGTTAACACAAATTTTGAAGAACTGCATTGTTTACTTGGATAGAATGTATTCAAGGGATATGCATGTATGATCATAACAATTCACCTGATGGCAGCCATTTCCTTTAGAACTGTGTTTTTTTTATTTAAAACTGTTGGTGATTCTTGAGATAAGATGCAAGGATTACATATCTCAGTTCTTTCTTTAATCATTAATGTAACTATTACAATGACTAGTTTTAGTGCTTCTATGCATTTGGATAAAAACCAAAATATTGGTTGGAGTTGCAGTTAATAAAATTATGCTTTATTTTTTAAGCAGTAATCTACCCCAATTCCTGTATCTTGTCTTGACCTATTTCAGTATTGAAGGTCCAATTTTCTAATAATTTCTAAGATGGTTATAGATCACGATGAAAATTACTTTATCTCTTCCACCTTTTTCTTTTTTCTTCCTTCCATTTTTTTGTGCTTCTCATTTTAATTCTCTTTTACAAAGAGGTGTTACTTAAAATTTCTACTACTACTTTATTCCTGATGCTTGTAAAACATTTCTTCGGGTTGTTTGACATGTATTAGACACATATCATAATCATCTCCTTTACTTTTGTTCCATACCAGACTGTGTCTTGAAATAATAGCTTTGTGATGGGAATACCATTTAATGAGCTTGATAAATTTTAATGTTTTTACACTTCAATTTGGGGGAGTTTCAGGTAGTTGGAGCTCTTAAGCACTTCTATTAATTAAAAATTTTGAAAAATTAGGATTGCAATCATTATTGTTATTTGTTAGCATAGATATTGGTGTATAGTAGGCAATCAAAGCTTAGTCTCTATAGAACAGCCATGAATGATCCATGGCAAACTCACCAAATAAATATTGTAAGTAAAGATTTCTACATTAAATATTTCCAAATCTCACCAGCATATCACTTATTTCAAGCCATGTAAAATAAAACCACATTTAAGTAAATATAATAATTAGTTCTATAAAGACTTTTAAAATTGAGCAAAAAGGGTAATTTTATGATCTCTGAACATCCCTCATCAGACAAAATATCGAACACTATGCCAATAATTTTAAAATTCTGAAATCACTTAACAATAATATAATAAGGACTTTGGGAACAAGTAATTTCCATAATACAAGGTAAACAGTACAAAGAGGTGAAGTGGCTAACTGTATCAAAATGAGATCTAGCACCTTTACTCATCTACAATAGTTTTCCTCAAAAGAGGGATATATGTGTCAAACACACTGATGGAATTTTACGGAGAAAACCATATTCATTATAAATAAAAGTTTTAATTACTTAAGTAAATAGGAATATTACCTATGAACTAATAATGATGAGAATGTGCTGTCTTTGAAAGGATATAGAATTCAGGGTTGGAAAACTTGAGTTTGAATCTTACTAGCTACATGATTTTGGACAGGTTGTTTAATCTCTGAGCCTCAATACTCTCACCTATAAAATGGGGATCATAATAATGGCTACCTTCCTCACAGAACTGTCCAAAATATTGTATTAAATTAATGTATTAAACTATAAACTCTTAGAAGACATGAATATGAGTTCCCCTTATTATATAATTGCTTGAAGCTAGGTTTCTAAGTATGCTGGTAATTTTGGAGGTGAGAGGATCTATTTATTATAAAAACAATCTTTACCTGACATTTCTAACCGAAGACCAACTATAAAACTAGTACCAGAAAATAATATTTTTGAGATAATCTAGACAGTAACAAAATGATGCTTAATAGTTGCCATAATATCACATCTAAACTTGAATACCATGATCATGTCATTAGAAACAATTAATGATTATTAATAAATAATTGGAATTAATGATAAATCAAATCGATGTCTCTGAATTAAAGGCCATTCATATTCAGCTCCAATTTCCAAAATATAGAAAGCGATAGCTGCTTTATAGATGAGAAAACTGAGGCTCAGGAAGGTTAGATAACATGTCTTAGTTCACACAGTAAGACTACAATACTTTACGACAGCATATCCAACACAGTAGAATCATTAAATTTTAGAATTCCAACCCAATCTATCAATTTGCATGTGATAGAACTGAGATTCAGAGAAATAAATAGACTTTTCCAAGGTCATACTGGAAAAATTAACACCAAAAAAATTTACTACAAGAAAATAGACTCCCGATTGCTATGACCACACACACAGAAAATAAATTAATTTATAAAATATTTTGTCTTTTTTAAGTGTTAATTTCACTGACACAATTATATTTCTACAGATTATATTTCTTCAACTATTTTTTTTTACCTTAAACAGATAAATCAAACAATATCTCCTCTCTAGGTCACTTAAACCTCTGTTGCGTTTTGAAGTCAAGTTGTACTTGCTACTCTGATATTCTTGTAGTAAATGGGTAGCAATTGATTAGGCTGCAAAGGATGTTGGTTTAATGGTTAAGTATTATATTTTATAGAGGCCATCTGAGCCCAGAATTATGGAGAGAAGCACCTAAATTCATTTTTTGTTAAAGATGTGTTTTGAAGACCATGTTTTGTATGCTCAGTTTTAAATTCAAATTATTTTTTTAGCAGCTCTCTCTTTGAAATCATTTAAAAATGTTGAGTGGAAAAAACTCCTACATAGTGATGTTATCTGGACCAACAGAATATCCATATATTCTCTTTATAACTGTAGTAATGCAGGAATATTTTTATTTCACAAACAAAATATTTCCATTCTAGCTATCCATAAGATAATGTGCTTTAAACATAGGCATATATATTTTCTCCTCTCTTTGAATTAAACAGTATGTGAATAACACAATTTAAAAACTCATGACACCGCCTAACATAGTGCCCCTATTACTAAAACACAGCAATGGCACCAGAAGGCTGGTGTGTGCCTCAGTACTTTTCAAGAGGCCCTCCGTTTGCTTTAAAGGAGACATGCAGACGAGAAGAATCAGGGGCCCCTGGGTGGCTCAGTCAGTTAAGTGTCTGACTTCGGCTCAGGTCATGATCTCACAGTTCATGGGTTTGAGGCCTGTGTAAGGCTCTGTGCTGACAGCTTGGAGCCTGCTTCAGATTCTGTGTAGCCCTCTCTGCCCCTCCCCCGCCCACACTCTGTCTCTGTCTCTCAAAAATAAATAAAGTGTTAAAAAATTAAAAGAAGAGAAAAATCAACAAAACATATTCTAATTTGGGTCATTTCAGAGACTTGTTTGGGGCTGTCTTATTTTGTCTCTACCGTACGATTTCTGGTGGAACCAAAAAGAGGTAGATTAAGAGAATTAATTCTAAGCCAAATAAAGCTACCATGCCTCAAAATTCATTCTGGGATTTGTAAACTAGTGATGTACAATAGAAATACAATGTAAACCACTTACGGAATTCTAAACGCTGTAGTAGCCACATTACAAAAGGTGAAAATAACCAGGCAAATAGATTTCAGTAATATATTTTATTTAACTCAATATATTTCAAAACATTATCACTTTAACATGTGAGCAGTATAAAAATTAGTGGGGTATTTTACTTTCTCTCTTTTCTACTAGATCTTCGAAATCCAGTGTGTATTTTATACTCACAGCACATCTTAATTAAGAACAGCCACTTTCAGGTGCTCAATAACTACCCATGGTTGGGTAGTGGCTACTGAACTGGACTGAGCAGATGTAGAGCATGTACAGAATAGCAAAGCCTCAACTAGAACAGGCTATTTGGTCTCTAGGTCTGCAGAGACATGGGAGTGAGATGTCAAGGGTCTTCTTTCTCCTCCTTCAGACATCGGATTAGGGCGCTTGCACATTTGACTATGGATGGACCATATAAGGAAGAGGCCGTTTATTACCTGGCAATAATTCTTACAGCTAATTTTTACTGACCACTTAGCATATATGTGATACTCTTCTAATCTATTAAAATTCACTTCATCCTTTCAATCATCCTGTGAAACAGGGTCTATTCTTACCCCCATATTAGACAACATGCCTGTTTGGAGAGCCTCATGGAAGAACTGCAATTAGTTGTTGCAGATGTGGTTTCCTAACTAAGGAGAAGTAAAGCTTCCATAATAACAGTAAGCTATTAAAAAGTGTGATGATCGTCTAAGTCACCTTCTCCACACTTAGGGAACACTTACGGCCCAAATAATACAAATACTCTTAAAAGCTACAAAGATATATTTTAATAACATATTCTACATCTCATAATAACATAACCTTTAAGAAATTTGGATGAAAATGAAGAGACACTCAAATCAGACACCAACCACTTCTAATAACATTGTAGTATGTGTCAGTAAATACTAAAAAGCAACCATAATAAGATATCATCAGCCCACAAGCAGTGAATATTACATAAGGGATAAATGTTGAATCAAAAAGGTCAATAAATTGAAGACTGACTGCATAGGATTTCAGTGTAAGTTAAAAATGAGCTAGTTCTGCAAACTAGGGTTGATGGAGGGAAGTGGGCAGGGGGTGGGCTACATGGGTGATGAGTGTTAAGGAGGGCACCTGCTACAATGAGCACTGGGTGTTGTATGTAAGCGATGAATCACTGAATTTCACTCCTAAAACCAATATTGTATTGTATGTCAACAACTAGAATTTAAATAAAAATTTAAAAAGAAAAAAATAAATATAAAGGAAAAAAAATGAATGGGCATGTTCTCAAAATACCAGTGTCCTTCTAATTAATCAGCCTAAATGTAGGACCTGATTATAGCAGCTAGCCTACTAATGTATCATTTCCTGCTACAAGGGTATAAAAAATAAAAGAAGCTAAAGCTAATTAAAATGATGAATTTGTATTTTCTAATTATTGGCTATTCCTTAGGTATATATGTTTATTATATGACAGAGTCCAGAAATGCCCTCTCCATTCCTATTTTTATCTGGCTAACTTCTACTCATTACTCAAATCCTGAAGCCTTCCTTGATTACCTTACCATCACTATCCCTGTTTTATGCCCTCAAAGTAACATTCATGTTTCCTTTGAAGTAGTTGTCACACTGCCAATTGTATATTTCTGTATGTCATTATTTGATTGGTGTCTGCTTCCCCCACTAGATAGTAAGCTTCATGAAGGCAAGAGCCATATCAGTTTTTGCTCAGTATTATCTGCTAGTAAAGTGCCTAATACAGAGTAGGTGCTCAATAAATATTTGTTGTATAAATTAATAAATGAGCTAAGTGTTTAATGAACTTGTAAAATAATCCCAATATTTATTTTCACTTCTGATTCATAACAAAAATGAAGCCTAGGTTAACTAAATAGCCTAAGACCACATACCTATTATTCATTATTGAACTCAAGTAGTTTGATTTAATTACCTTTCAAAACCGCACCTTGCTTTTTAATTCTTCCCAATGCTTCACAGTCCAAACCCAATCCAAGTATTATTGGCTCTATGTCTTATATTTGATTCCTTTTCCTTCTTTCTTTCTTTTTTTTTCTTTCTTTCTTTCTTTCTTTCTTTCTTTCTTTCTTTCTTTCTTTCTTTCTTTCTTTCTTTCTCTCTTCTTCCCTTTCTTTCTTTCTTTCTTTCTTTCTTTCTTTCTCTTTCTTTTTTTCTTTCCATCTGTCTTTCCCTGCCTCTACTTAGGCCACACTGTGATAAGACACACTTATCTTTCTAAAATATAAATCTGCCATCATGTTTCTAACTGAAAAACATCCTCAAATGGCTGTCCAATATCTAAGAATAAAAGTCAAAATTCTCAGCCGAGCAAACAAGGTCCTCCAGAATCTAGATCTTGCCTACCTACCACTCCAATCTCAATTCCAGTTAATCTCCCAAGTAGTCTTTGCATGAGATGCATCAAAATTGTGAGTGGTCCCCAATATTTTGTGTTTTTATACACCTTTCTTTGTGTACCCTTTGCCTTCTACCTAGAATTCCTTCTCCTTTTTCTCTGCCCATTGATCTCTGCCCTTTTCTCTCTATGACCCAATTAAAACTTCCTTCCTAGAATCTTGCCTGAGAAGCTAGGCTGGCTGAATCACTCCCTCTTCTTCTCAGAGCCCTCACAGCATATCTCCCTCTGTCACAGCATGAATATCTTCTATACTGAAAGCTGGGAAAATATTTTCAACTTTTTTCTTTTCAACAATTAGTGAAAACTGACTGGTTCACAGTTGTCTAACCTAGTGAATGAATAGATACAGATTTCCAAATTCTGTATTCACAATTCAAGTTAAGGCAACTTCCATTGCAAGGTCATTATGAGAGTGTTTATTCAGTTATAAAGCAGTTTTGTACATGAGGTGGGATGTTTTGGGATGCTGTAGTGAGAATAAGGAGCGAATTGTCTATGGACCATGTGAAATTTCAAGAGGCAGAAAGCTTTTTTTTCTTCAAAATGTATATGCTAATTGAAAGAATGAAATTGCATATTATTATTAATATTATAATTAATTTCTAAGGATTGAGCACATACATAAGAAAAAACATTCCAGGAGAATTTATAAAATCTATGTGACAACAAATGTACATTTGTAGAAGACATTAAAATTTGGCAGTACAAGTTAAATACAGCTTTTTACCAAAAAACTGTGTTATTCATCCTAATTCCTAATTTTTTTCCTTAACAAAACAGACTGCTTTATTATAAGAAAAGGAAAATTACATATAAAAATATACCTGGTCAGATTTTTACCATAGTTGCCTTTACTACTCTCATCTCCATATCTCTCCACATAAATAATGCATATTAGGAAAAAAATTATTTAGAGCTAAAACCACATAGAATGATTTGGAAGTACTAACTTTGTGCATGTGAAACATGCAGGTAAAATTTCCTGTAGAATTAATCTTTTCTATTATTATCTCTGTTAGCACATATTTTAATAAGTGAGAAACATATATTTTTGAAAAATTAGAAAACCACATTACAACCTTTTTTTCGCTAGATTTATCATGAATAATTTCACATGGTATCATGCAACTCCATTGTTCGTTCTTCTAATATAGTACATAAAAGCAATTACCCCACATTACTTATGTTTTTGTGTGAGTTGAAAAAAATACTAAAAAACGCCACTTCAATTATTACATTCAAAGACATTTAAAATGGTTTTGAACAATAATTTACCTTTGCCATTGCTTATCATCAACCACATAAATGTATAAAGGAGAATGTGTGCATTTTAAAAATGTACCGTAAAGATGTCTTCAAGACAGGGTACCTACAAAAGCCAGTAATATGTATTTTCCATTGAAATCAATGGGAAACTTGATACAGCCCCACAGGACCCTCTTCATTGCAGTT
>NW_025814856.1:133579397-133584397 GCF_022079265.1 Lynx rufus | reverse complement strand
TGAACATTTTTAGATGTCCTTAATCAAATCATTAGGGTTAAACATACCAAAAGTGAAATAAAATCACAACTATCAGTGTTATTTCTTAAACATCAAATATTATGCTTCTGAAAATATCACTTTTCTAAATATCATTTTGAAAGTAAAATATGGATTCTAGCATTTAAATGGTTACTCAAAGTCTCTCTTTTGAATGACTACAGATAAAGGAACTGACAGTAAGAAACTACTGACCAGATGTTTTCAAACACCATCACCTGAAACACCTTCAAAGCAGTACAATCTCATAAAACATTCAGAAAGATTATCTGACTTAATGAATGCTCAAAATGCAAGCTCAAATCTACCCTGTAAAGCAATCAAGTTTTTAGCAACTATTTTGACCTTAGTGACACAAACAATTAATTCTGCAAACCTAATATCAAAATAAAATTCTACATCTAATGCAGAATAATTTCTCAATGTAGTTAATCTAAAACAACATTTAAAATATGCTACCTCCATACGTTATACGTTCTAGTATTTAGTACTAATTTTAGAAGATTAGAAAAGAATGAAGGAGAGAGTAATTCATCAGAAGGCTTTTTTATGACTAATTTTTCAGTGAATATAAAACAGCAAAGCATACTAACAAAGATGTGGCTCCTGAGAATCTAGCCATTATATTATAAATTAAAACTTAGAGATATTCCAGCTTTCAGAAATATTTAATATTAATAATTTAAATGCTAGGAAAAAGTATTAGCCATAATTTACCCATCCCTTTTTTCTCTGCCAATCTGTTTATCATTAAGTGTTTGTGACAATGTGTGTCAAACCCTAGCCCTTCCTCCTAAACACATGGCTAATTTAAGCTGCTCACCTCTATAAAAATTAAAAAGCCATAAAAATCAAGGTAAACGTGCTCTCTCAAAACAGACCACACTGCCAGAAGTTCAAGGCAAACAAAATTTTATTTTGCTTGCATCACTCACTGCCTGCTAAATTATATTTCCAACAAGAGACCTCAGACAACAATGATGAGTCCATTTTACTTACAAGAAGTAATGTCTTTGTTCGAAACTTTACCTTTAAATAATACCAAGTAAAGACAAATTTTTAAAATTATGTCACTTATGAATTTGTTTTAATATTTTCCCCATAGTTTTTATTTTTTTCTGAAACATATCGAATATGTTAGAATTAGAAGCAATAAGTGTATTAATTTTCTAGAAAAGACGTTCCAATCTTTAATGAACTTAAAGAGCCATTCTAAAATACATTCACAGAAGGACAAAAATTCAATAACCTTAAGTTTCTACCTATATTAACATAGTAAAAACGTAACCAAGGGAAGAGACATTTACAAAGGTTTTTGAATGTTTATTTATCAAATTATTACATATCTTCCTGGAGACACTTCCTAAAGTGTCTTTTGTAGACACCTACTATACCCATTGTGCTAAATCACTTCTAGAAGTCACTCCACTAACATGCAGTACATGACTAAAGTTTCTAGGTTATCATAAGGACATAACTTTTTGTATTTACTCTTGTTTATGGTTTATACCAACAAACTGATAGACCAAGTAAACTTCAGACTCAGGTTATAAACACGCCTTACAGATTTATCATAAATTTCCTTCGGAGTGCTGTAAAGCATAGCCATGATTTGACTCTGTTTTCTTTTTAAGATCTAATCAGAGCTTTGAAGAAAAAGAAAGTTATTTCTTTGTATCTCCCTTCAGAAAGTATTGTCTATTAGTACTAAACTGCAATGTTCATTTTCTGTTGTTGATTTCACATGTTTTTATAAATGCATTCTACTATATTCTCACATAAAATAGAATCTGGCTATAAATTCTTAGGACTCTTAGTTAGGGGAGTCAGTAGGAATTTGATAGCACTCCAGTGGTATGTTTCCTGTAAATACATGAAAGGGAGAAAAGGGCTGTCCCGAAAACTGCATTTATTTAAGGTAATTTGTAAAACAGGCTAAACCTGGGACTTTGGTAGACATTGAATTCCTATGATGGTTAAAAAATATTTTAAAACGAAATAAAAATTATCTTCCTAATGATTACTGTCTGTGAAAAGAGACAATTCCAAAATAATAGGGAACCTATTCAAAGTGTTATGTCTAGCTCTCTTAAAAGATTACTCTCAAAAACAATGCCTAAAGGTTAAGACATTATTCAGCACATATACTCCAGGATAACTTGCGAAATACTGGTATTATTTAAAATAATGATTCTATTAAATTTTACTCTATTGTGGGCATTTGCTTTAACTTTTTTTTTTACATTTAGTCTGAATGCAATCCAGAATTTTAAAGAAATAACCCTTATTTTAAATCAAATAAAATATAATCTTATTGTCAAACAGGTGTATTCATTTTGGCCTAATATAAGTATATGCTTTGAAAGCTTTCTGTTCTCTGTCACTATTTCCGCAGAGTTGAATCAGTGAAGAATGGAGTGGCTATTCTTTGGCTGAAAAGAATATTTCATTGACAAACAAAATTGGGAAAAATGAATCTATTATCTAAGAAGAATAACAGACTACTTAAAAATGTGCCTTTACTGGGCAGTTGTTTACTTTTCCAGATTTAAAGAGAACTGCGTTTTATGAGCCACTAGCAGAAAATAAAAAAGTGCTCTTCAATGTTATCGAAAGATGTGTATTCAAAATATCTTGGAATGAGTTTTCCAGAAAAGCAACATAGATGTTCAGAGTGTTTACACGGTTCACAATCTCTCAGCCAATTTCTACTAATTAATAGCTAATATTTGCAGCTATCACAGGCAAGCATCTGTGTTATGAAAAGTCCTTGTGGTCCTTTTCACCTTAGCTTAGACTTGGAAGAAATTCATTGTAGAAGCAAGTATCAAGTAATGTGGCCCTCTGGTGGAAAACGAAGTACCACGTTCTGCAGTGCAATATTAGCCAGTAAACCAGAAGCTATAAAATATTTGTTACAAAGCTTTACAGAACCTTCCCAAAATCACCCCCTGCGAACTTAATTAATAGTTTGACACCTGAAGGGCATTCTGGTGCTGGTATGACGTAACTAATATGAAAATCCTATCTTTCCTGACACTTCAGTCATGTTCCAAATCGTAAGAAATTCTCAGCATCCTTTAGCTTAACACAACATGCTCAATTTGCTAGGAATACATTTTTCACATTCAAGAACATTCAAGGCTTATTTGTTTCAAGGAATCCCGGAAGAAAACAAAACTTACCTGCTGTTGTTGCAGATGCAGCAGTTCTACTGTGCTTACTTCAGAGCTGGTGTCCCCACTTGATCTTCCATCTCTGCTGCCAGCATCTAATTGGCTGCTTAGAGTGCTCATTCCATTTTGATTCATTGAACTGTTGCTTATTGTCTCTGTCGCAGATTCCTGCATCATGACTTAATACCTAAAAGTGATTAAGAAGTATCAATTAACGCACGTTACACCTTCACACTTCCATTATCAAGATGTCCCTCTCTGCCAATTACAGAGACAGCATCTTTAGGAAAAAAAAAAAAAAAAAAAAAAAAAAAAACGCCTTGAATAGTCATTTACCAAGAAAAGCAATACAAATTCAGCTTTCATCCAGATACTAATCACTGAAATTATGGTTTCTATAAGCAGTTTTTGTGTGGCTACATTTAACAGCCAAAGTAACATACCATGCATATAGCATGGTCAGTAGCATTTATGAACGACCACATTTTAAAGTCTACCTATAAAACCAGTTTAAATGAAGGCACGATTGCACACTCTGTTCTATGTTTCCTATTATCTACCTTTGACAACCATGGATGACTATACAGCCTTATTTTAAATATTCACTATCTTGATTCTGTCAGATTTTTACAGCACATCTTATGCAAGGCTGTTGTTTAATGATGCACAGCTAATCATACAAAATTAAAATTTTGTAAGGGTGTTACAAATCATATGGTATCAACCAATGATAAATAGTATAATGGGTTTCTTTTTTTTTGTGACTAAATAAAATTTTGCCTTGGAGGCATTTTAAGAAAAAGCTCCTGCTGCAAACACGTCAGATATTGCCTATTTTTTTAATCAAACAGCTCATATTCATTTATTTTTCTGACATTTAAAACATTTAATACTGTCCTTCCTGGGAAGTAATTAAGCTTATGCATGAGCAGCAATCAAACTGTTCACTTGAAGATGACTTAAAACTCAATTTTAACATAGGCAAATAAATGAAAGTATATATAAAATTAATTTTCCAGGCATGTATTAGATATGAAAGCTGGAAATAAAATCTATCAAGAATATCACTAATGATTGTGCTAAAAACAGCATAAATTATGCATATTACCTTCTCTACAGTAATAAATGTTTTATCATTTTCACTGCATAAATATACTGTACTTTCAGGATAGCAATGAGATGTCCTGCCAAGATCAGTGGAAATCCTTGCAGTAAATAAAGAACCAATGTGCTCTTACAAACCAGAATTTCACAGGACATCTTGAATCTGTGGTTTAGAAAGATTAGTTTTGGCTCTCAAAGATATCTGAATCCCATGCGATAACCTACTAGATGCACTTCTCTGTTTTACTTCTACGGACAGAATTTCAGAAACAACCTGGCTGTGCTGTGGCTTTAACAGTAATGCTAGACAGACAGGGGACTTAGCCTAAAGTAAAGAAGGACGTTAAACTTATCACTCAATCTAATTTTGTGTTGCCATGTGATTTCTCTATTTTAAACTTGGTCATATTTTAAGACTTCGGTCTGTTAAAAATTTTTAATGCTTTTATTACAGAGCAAATGTAGGCTTAATATCTTTTCATGTCATGGAGAAACCTTCTTCCCAGATCCTTACAAAACGTGATCATGGACACACACACATAGAGACACACACACAGACACACAAATACCCATCCGAAGTTTCTTGCATCCTCATATTGTAATTATTAAAAATTAATGGTTATCATTTAACAGTTTTAACAGGTATTTTCATCAAAGCCTAAATCGTTATATTATATCTGT